>NC_088222.1:33584729-33884729 GCF_036934945.1 Oncorhynchus masou masou | reverse complement strand
TTAGGTAGGTTCACCTCAGACACTTCTCCAGGAAAGAGAGAAGAGGTAATGGCATGCGGCCACCAAATGACGAGTCTAAATGTGCGAGGCCTATAAACTACCCCCAAAAAGTTCCGTCAATATCAGTCATCAGAAAGCATTCGCCTCAGCTTTAAGATAAAGGATGAAAAAAATGAAAACTCAAACTAAATCATGTCAACGTGATTTCCTGCTCTTTTACATTCATGTCAGGGCCAACAGGAAGACACTTAACTGAAGCCATTTCCCAGACAAAAGAGGAAGTGGAAGTCAAGAACTTTAGCCAAGCCCAGCTCTCAAACAAACACTAGGGCTGGGTGATATGGCCAAAATATCATATCACAATATTTTTCTAATTTATGGCGGTGGCGCAGTATTTTATGTTTCTGAATAATAAAAGTTTTAAATATACGTTAAGATTAGTGCATGATCCTAGAATGGCAACAAATTAATTAGTGATATTAATGGTTTTTCTCCATTCTTATAGTTTTATACTCGGACCAAACTTGGAGCGAAGTTGTCCAATTTGTAGAACTTTTCATTCATCCTAAACAAAAATATGGATGCAAAATGTAAGGTGTTGGTCCCATGTTTCATAAGCTGAAATAAAAAGATCCCATACATTTTTCATATGCACAAAAAGCTAATTTATCTCATTTTATGCACAAATTTGTTTACATCCCTGTTAGTGAGCATTTCTCCTTTGCCAAGAGAATCCATCCACCTGACAGGTGTGGCATATCAAGAAGCATGATCATTATTACACAGGTGCACCTTGCGCTGGGGACAAGAAAAGGCCACTAAAATGTGCATATATATATATATATATATATTTTTTTTTTTTTTCTTTAACCCAGGCAAGTCAGTTAAGAACAAATTCTTATTTACAATGAAAGCCTACGGGGAACAGTGCCTCGTTCAGGGGCAGAAAGATAGATTTTTACCTTGTCAGCTCAGGGATTCAAACCAGCAACCTTTCAGTTACTGGCTCAACTCTCTAACCAGTAGGATACCTGCCGCCCCAGCAGTTGGCATGCTGACTGAAGGAATGTCCACCAGAGCTGTTGCCGGAGAATTTAATGTTAATTTCTTTACCATAAGCCGCCTCCAACATAGTTTTAGAGAATTTGTAAGTATGTCCAACAAGCCTCACAACCATAGACCACGTGTAACCACACCAGCCGATGACCTCCACTTCCAGCTTCTTCACCTGCGGCATTGTCTGAGGTCAGCCACCTGGACAGCTTCTGTCTGTACTAAAGCCCTTTTGTGGGGAAAAACTCATTTTGATTGGCTGGGCCTAGCGCTCCAGTGGGTGGCTGCACCACTGCCCAGTCATGTGAAATCCATTAGATCAGGGCCGAATTTATTTATTTCAATTGACTGATTTACTTATATGAACTGCAACTCAGTAAAATTGTTGAATGTTGCATTTATATATTTTTGTTCAGTATAATTTAGCACTATCAAAATATTGTTATAAAATAATATTGTAAAAATCCATACCGGTACGTGGATCCATACCCATTCACAATATAAATCATCCAACCCTAAAACGCAGACACTGCGGGCAGCTTGGCTGCCTGTCACAGAAAACAGAAAAGCATCGAGTTGTTCAACGCTGTAGGCTTTAAGACATGATCATCAGCTGACTTGCTTGTGCTAACCAACCGTCACACAAGCACACCGTGTTTATACTAAGAACAAGCCAAATTATGCCTATACAATAATATTGGTGTGTACCCTGAAACAGACAGCTGTGTGGTGACTTAGTCTCATGAGGAAGCTGTGAGGCCAGAAAATTCTAGAGGCTTGGAGAGCTGGTCTGGGACTGTGTGTGTGTCCCTGGCTACTGAACATTTCCTAAGTCCAACCTGCATACCAGTTACCAGGGGCTTCATAAACCACCAAGCCAAAAGCCATGTATTAAGCGATCAGATAATCAGGCTTCGACCACCGACTGGTTCGTCTCATCACAAAATAACACAGGCCCAACAGTCATATCACAGGCCCACAACCAGAACAGTGTACCACCAGCCAAACAGAGTGGAGCTAAGCTCCCAGCCATGTGCTAAGCAGCTTAGCAGCTAGCTAGCACTACTCTCTATCACACACACAATTCAGAGGTGAGTCAATGTCTTCGGCAGTGGCAGTCAACTCAGAGGCATAAGCACGACGCTGATGAGAAATAGGCTCCAAAACACAGGCCTGTGAATCATCCTTTTGTTGGCTTCAGCACATCTCCAGTGGAAGCCGTTTACCTGGCCTTCAGAGAAACAAAGCCACAGAGCAGCCACAGAACAACCTCATCTGAGCACTGCGTAAACTGCCCTCAGAGTCAGAGTACTGTTTGAATGGTATCGGTCTGTGTAAAAGCTAAGGGAGCATAGATAGGCAAACGATCAGCGAGTAGGGTAACTCCTGTTTGAATTGAATGGTGTCAGAGTAAAAGCTAAGGGAGCATATACAGAGCAGGCAAACATTACATGAAGAATGATGCGTCACCATGCAATGGTTAGTAGTAACTAACGACAACGGGAAACGCTAATCCTCGGCGCTAAAGTAGTCGTGCTCTATCCATCTGATCTAATCCTGCTCGATCTATTTAGCAAACACACTTTGCCACAACTCTCCAGACTGGAGGCCGGGAGGGTCAGTGAATGTGGGGACTGTCATGGAAACCGTAGGCCTAATCTTAACATATGTAATCTAAGACCAGACAGCCTGTATTTCATGGCTCAGGCTCGCTCACTCCATCAGAACCTGTTCTTTCCCTTCTCTACTATTCATCAATGCTGTCCTAGACTGGAGATAGTAGGCTACACCTCTGATTATGTCTCTAGAGGTATGGCCAGGCTTAGTTTCAGAAGATCGATAGAATATCACCATTGTAAATCTACTGTAGACGTGTAGTTGTTCACTGTACATTTCACAAACAGGCCATTTAGAACAAAAGGTGAAAACTCACGGTTCCTTATAGTGTTCTTGGCAAAATGAGTTGAATTCTATCATGATGTGACGTTGGTTTAACCTACTTAGTAACACTCCCTTAGCTATAGGGAACTGCTTTTTGTTTGTGTAGGCCTACATTGGTCGTTGGGGCCAGGGTAGGAGGTTGATAGTAAAAAAAAAAAAATGGGGCAGGGGTCATGGTGATATCATGTCCAAATAGAACTTGACATGGCTGAAAGTGTCGCAGATGTCAACAGCTGCAGAGCTAAGCCTGGATCACAGACAGAGCTCACATTTGTACAGTACACCAGAGAGTTAATTAGTCACACTTTGGTCCTGCCGCTGCTCTATTGAGTGGTGGATGGGGAAGAAGAGGGGCTTTTAACTGGTTGGGGTGAACAAAAACTAACCCAAGAGGTTCATATAGTGGGTTAAGCAGACATCTATTACCTTTTTACGTTGCATTCATATGGGTGATAGTGTATTTAGGCAGGTCCATCTAGATAGAGCTGAACAGCATATGGTGCAAATGATTAATGTATTAGCCTAAATATTCTACTGTATTCCCAAAACATTGGCCTATTACCACAATTCATAAAAGGCATTTGGTCCAAAGCTGGAATTAGTACTGAAAGCCACAGATTACACCCAAAATAAATACCCTGAAAGCCATTCATGCTCAGTGGGTTGGTGGAATAGTAGCTCTGGGCACAGTTACGGCAAAGACAGCATGTTTCTCAATCTCCAACTATAGAGAGAGGTCTTGTGCCCAAAAGCTTTAGCATGGACGGCACCTAAGGATGTAACGATTCACCGATATGCATCAGTCCCCGGGTTCAAATGTTTAAGAAATGAGTGCATTGGTCCCCGGGACCCAAAACGATCCAAATGTTGCATGTTACAATTCGCTGGTCCACAATTTATTTTGTTCAAATTACTTTTTACCTTCCGAAAATACCTAATCTTTTGTGACAACTGCGTCCACTCCAGTGTCAAGCTAAGTATGTAATTATGTTGACAGTCATTGATCTGCAATTCATTTTGAATGTCAAACAACCCCAGACAATATCAGTAGCCTAGTCAAACTGTGCGCTATGCGTAGTCAACAGGGAGTCATACTCCTGATTTGGCACATCTGTGCATCACCTACAGCGTTCAAATGTTTATAAAATGACTTGCGCAATATTAGGCATTATTTGTTGAGTGACAAACAACGTAATTTGCTATGTTATTGTTAATAAATGTACTGTTGAAAATGGTCTTTTACCGGAATAAAAGTAGCCTAAGCTACCACCAGAGACAACTCATCTGTCTATAGGAAGGCTACATGCTGATCAGGGCTTACATTACATTTAGATTATCGCTGAGGGTGAACCTGAATAGTTTTGCTTGAAACAATCTGTATGCAAACATGCATGTGTACTACCGTTCAAAGGTTAGGGGTCACTTAGAAATGTTCTTGTTTTCCATGAAAGCACATATGAAGTGAGTTGCAAAATTAATAGGAAATATAGTCAAGATGTTGACAAGGTTATAATGACTTTTAATTGAAATCATAATTGTGTCCTTCAAAATTTGCTTTCATCAAAGAACTCTCTAGTTGCAGCAACTATAGCCTTGCAGACCTGTGACATTCTAGTTTGTTGAGGTAATCTGAAGAGATTTCACCCCATGCTTCCTAAAGCACCTCCCACAAGTTGGATTGGCTTGATGGGCACTTCTTACATACCATACAGTCAAGCTGCTCCCACAACAGCTCAATAGGGTTGAGATCTGGTGACTGTGCTGGCCACTCCATTATAGACTGAATACCAGCTGACTGCTTCTTCCATAAATAGTTATTGCATAGTTTGGAGCTGTGCTTTGGGTCATTGTCCTGTTGTAGGAGCAAATTGGCTCCAATTAAGCACCGTCCACAGAGTATGGCATTGCAAGTGATAGCCTTCCTTCTTCAAGATCCCTTTTACCCTGTACAAATATCCCACGTAAACCAAGCTGCTCCCACCACCAAAGCACTCCCAGACCATCACAGTGCCTCCACCATGCACTGACAGATAGCGTCAAGCACCCCTCCAGCATCTTTTCTGCATCTCACGAATGTTCTTCTTTGTGATCCGAACACCTCAGATTAATTTGTCCATAATACTTTTTTCCAATCTTCCTCTGTCCAGTGTCTGTGTTCTTTTGCCCATCTTAATCTTTTATTTTTACTGGCCAGTCTGAGATATGGCTTTTTCTTTGCAACTCTGCCTAGAAGGCCAGCATCCTAGAGTCTCCTCTTCACTGTTGACATTGAGACTGGTGCTTTGCGGGTACTATTTAATGAAGCTGCCAGTTGAGAACTTGTGAGAAGTCTGTTTCTCAAACTAGACACTCTAATGTACTAGCCCTCTTGCTCAGTTGTGCACTGGGGCCTCCCACTCCTCTTTCTAGTCTGGTTAGAGCCAGTTTGCGCTGTTCTGTGAAGGGAGTAGTACACAGCATTGGACGAGATCTTCAGTTTCTTGGCTATTTCCCGCATGAAATAGCCTTCATTTCTCGGAACAAAAATAGACTGACTAGTTTCAGAAGAAAGTCCTTTGTTTCTGGCCATTTTGAGCCTGTAATCGAACCCACAAATGCTGATGCTCCAGATACTCAACTAGTCTAAAGAAGAACAGTTGTATTGCTTCTTTAAATCAGGAAAACAGTTTACAGCTGTGCATAATTGCAAAAGTGTTTTCTAATGATCAATTAGTCTTTTAAAATGATCAACTTGGATTAGCGAACACAACGTGCCATTGGAACACAGGAGTGATGGTTATTGATATTGGGCCTCTGTACGCCTTTGTAGATATTCCATAACAAATCAGCCGTTTCCAGCTACAATAGTCATTTACAACATCAACAAAGTCTACATTTCTTTCAAAAACAACAACATTTCTGAGTGACACCGAACTTTTGAACAGTGTGATTTTTTATATCCCAGGCCATTGACCAGGTCCTGCTGTGTAGTTCTGGGCGGATCCCTCACCTTCCTCATGATCATTGATGCCCCACTAGGTGAGATCTTGTGGTAGGTGATCAAATACTTATGTCACGCAATAAAATGCTAATTAATTAATCATACAATGTGATTTTCTGAATTTTTGTTTTAGATTCCGTCTCTCACAGTTGAAGTGTACCTATGATAAAAATGACAGACTTCTACATGCGTTGTAAGTAGGAAAACCTGCAAAATCGGCAGTGTATCAAATACTTGTTCTCCCCACTGTATATACCCTCATTGGCTATGTCATAGTTTATTTTTAAAGATGAATATTAATACATTACTAGCTATATAAACACTTTTACTCTCTAAAAATTACAAAGGAGCTAGTGGGCGATGGTCATTTGAAATCAAAAGTTGCTCCCCCTATCTGATAGTGTGGGGTGTGGTAGATAACCAGTTTCCCTTATGGCTCCGCTAAGGTGTGTAATGAAAGATGGATATGTGTTTATGGAACCAATTTTAGTGCATCGGATCACATCAGTTCGTTCCTCTAATCTGAATCACACTGAATCACTAAAACGTATAGTTTCTGTATCGTATCGGAACCAATGTAACTAGATATCTATCGAATCGTCTTGAAGGGGAAAGATGCACAACCCTAGCAGCTCCATTTAAGACATTCATCATTTTGAAGAGCTGGTCAACTGGATGGGACTTCGTATGGGTTAAGGAAGGATCACATAACTCCTTCCAGGTCACCAGAGGGATCAGCCTTTAACATAGGCTAATCAGAGCAGTTTACACCTCAAGGTGAGAAGTTCAGCCACAATGAACAGGTCGTTTAGACCAGAGAGCAGCACAATGACCCCTAAAAGCAGCACATAGCGGCAGCATCAGCTCCATCATTCCACTGTATTAAGTCAGACTGAGCCACTCTCGTCTCTGACATTGGCTCAGGTTAGAGTGGCGGCTTTCTCAGGTGATTAGCCTTCTCTGACTCAGCAGCCGGAGGCCTGTCAGCTACAGGGAAAAACAAACTCCAGCTGTGAAACGTATGTATTCTGACTCATAGCTGGTTAAATCTTCAAAGGATATTGAATACGTTTAGAGTGCTCTTCTGAAAGAGCTCCCAGGTCCATTTACATAGAGGGATGAGCACTCACTGCTGTGGTGAATGGCACTCAAAGGCGCAAAAAAACACAATTTAAAAACAAAAAAAGATCGCTCAAATGTCCCCTAAACTCAAATATAAAAAGGCTTAGACAGAGACAAAACATAGGATAGGCTATAGCCAACCACAACTACTATAAAAACAGCCTCATCTCTCCCACAGAGGAACATCAAACTGTAGCTTGTCTG
Organism: Oncorhynchus masou masou; assembly: GCF_036934945.1. Lineage (NCBI taxonomy): Eukaryota > Metazoa > Chordata > Actinopteri > Salmoniformes > Salmonidae > Oncorhynchus > Oncorhynchus masou. Next base: position 33,877,429 of record NC_088222.1, on the reverse strand, counting down.
ACCTGGAAGACTGTTGGGGGTGTGAGGGAAGGACTGTAGTAATAGTCATGTTCCACTGTCTGCACTAGAGGTCGACTGATTAATTAGGGCCGATATCAAGTTCTTTATTTAACTAGGCAAGTAAGTTAAGAACACATTCTTATTTTCAATGACGGCCTAGGAACCGTGGGTTAACTGCCTTGTTCAGGGTCAGAACAACAGATTTTCACCTTGTCAGCTCGGGGGATCCACTCTTGCAAAATTACAGTTAACTAGTCCAACGCAATAACAACCTGCCTCTCTCTCATTGCATTCCACAAGGAGACTGTTACGCAAATACAGTAAGCCAAGGTAAGTTGCTAGCTAGCATTAAATTTATCTTATAAAAATCACTCAATCATAATCACTAGTTAACTACACATGGTTGATGATATTACTAGATATTATCTAGCGTGTCCTGCGTTGCATATAATCTGACTGAGCATACAAGTATCTGACTGAGCGGTGGTAGGCAGAAGCAGGCACGTAAACATTCATTCAAAAAGCACTTTAGTGCGTTTTGCCAGCAGCTCTTCATTGTGCGTCAAGCATTGCGCTGTTTATGACTTCAAGCTTATCAACTCCCGAGATGAGGCTTGTGTAACCGAAGTGAAATGGCTAGCTAGTTAGCGCGCGCTAATTGTCGTTTTGTTGCTGGTTCGAGCCCAGGGAGGAGCGAGGAGAGGGAAGGAAGCTATACTGTTACACTGGCAGTACTAAAGTGCCTATAAGAACATCCAATAGTCAAAGGTTAATGAAATACAAATGGTATAGAGGGAAATAGTCCAATAATTCCTATAATAACTACAACCTAAAGCTTCTTACCTGGGAATATTGAAGACTCATGTTAAAAGGACCCACCAGCTTTCATATGTTCTCATGTTCTGAGCAAGGAACTTAAACGTTAGCTTTCTTACATGGCACATATTTTACATGGAACATATTGCACTTTTTTTTTGCATTATTTAAACCAAATTGAACAGGTTTCATTATTTACTTGAGGCTAAATTGATTTTATTGATGTATTATATTAAGTTAAAATAAGTGTTCATTCAATATTGTTGTAATTGTCATTATTACAAAAAAAAGCTGATTAATCGGTATCAGCTTTTATTCGGTATCGGCGTTGAAAAATCATAATCGGTCGACCTCTAGTCTGCACTGTGTTAATACTCTGGGCCCCAGTGCAGCAACCAATCTCCATGAAGCATCGCCACACACAGCTGGTGCAGGAGGAAACAGAGGAGAGGAAAAACACCAAGCTAGCACTGAAGTAGCAGTGTATAAATAGCCACTACCATTACTGCTGTAGCCACTGACAGAAGCACATGGACACAAACATACTAGAGTTTTGCTACCGGACCTGAGCTGGACGGCCCCCAACACTAGACATTGGGTTAGTGCATGTTCTTTCATCAAACGCTCTTGGATATCATTTTCAAGAATTACTAAATTGATCACACATTTGCTTCTGCCCTGCTGTGCAATGTATCTGTACAGTCACATCTGACTAAGATCATAACATGGTGACCAGAACACTGTCTGAGCTGACAGGGGAGACTTTACACAGAAAATAAATGTTCTGTGAGTTTAGAGTGACGAAAAGTAGCTAGCTAACAGCTCTCTCACGTCTTGCCATTGAGAAGCCCAAACCGGAGCCGTTGCTATGGACACTCACACACGCAGAGCGGCAGCTCAGGGAGCAGGGGACAGACAGTGACAAGCAGCTAATGGATATGGGGGAAGTTATTTCTGATTCAGCAGGGCAGGGCCATAAATTTGGAGGAAGCAATCAGACTGGGTAGGGTAGGGCCTGAATGTCACGAGCATTAAAATGTCATGTAGACCTCTAAGACCAAACACAAGCAAAGCACACTCAGACATGACAGAACAGAGCTTGATCTTCATATCCTTTCTTCACACTGAAGGGGCCAGACAGGCTGCCCAGTTCCCTATTCAAAACAACAGACTGCTACTGCTCCTACTGGACCTCCCCTGTTGTCTGCGTGGTTTCCACAGTCAATAACTCAATGACCACAAAAGAAAGTGTCTCTGTCAACGTCAGCCTCTTTTTTAGTTGATATGTTGTCACTGGACCCTGACAAGTCTTCTTGCTAGCTACAGTGTGTGTGTGTGTGTGTGTGTGTGTGTGACTCGAGCTTGTTAGTGCTGTATGTCGGTGCAGTGTGTTGTCTGACTCTAGCTACATGTAAGGAGTGTGCGTGTCAGCAGCTAAAAACAGACAAGCCTGAACATCTATCCTTCGTGCTACGTTAGGGGGAAGCTGTGGGTGTGGAGTTGAAAGTGGTGAGACACGCACAAACAGCCCTATAGACCTACCCTCCAACAACAGTGCAAGCATGTAGGCCTAGATATCATCTGTCTTGAACTATCAAATGTATCCTAGCAGATGAGAATGTGGTGTCGCGTTGATGAATATTCAACAGCGCTAATTCACCCATGAGGTACAGTCCGAGCGAGACACTGTGGGTGTTACTCAAAATGCATACTACCGTGCTGCAAGCACGCAAACTGGAGCATGGGAGGGTTGGATTATGAGTCCAAATCAAAGTATGAGAAACGGAGCACAGAGGGCACTTCTCGGATGTGTACTCCATTTGTACATATTCTGAAGCATAGATGCTTCAACGGAAAGTAGTCACAGGAATATGAAGCAACCACTAAAAGCAATTCAAATTTTCTTGAAATTAATCCTCCTGATTATTTGAGCTGAAGTGTGAGAAAATAAACTGATTTCGAAATTAAATGTTGCGCATTCACATCTCATATGTTGCCTGATTACAATATTTTATCTTGATACGTTAATAAATACATACTGTGTTAATGGTGGCATGTTTACCTGCCTACAATACCGACTGTAGTGTACGTAAATCATAAGCACATAGTAGGGCAAACTGGCTAGCTTCTAACGTTCCTGTTACTTAGCTAGCTACCCACAAAGAATTTACATCTAACCTTGCATAACATTAGTTGGTCATATTCACCTGTTAAACTATCTTGTCAGCTCGATCCACATATATATCTAGCTGAAAATTATGAAGTAAAACGTTTGCTTTATGTATAATCTTGTTTTGTCTTTATTGCCATTGTCCTGGCTGGAAGAAGGTTTAGTGAATGGTAAGTCCAATGTAAGTCAATAGGGCTAACATCCCCACAGCATGAATCTGCCACAATTATACTTCACCGTAGGGATGGTGCCACGTTTCCTCCAGATGCCATTCAGGCCAAGAAGTTCAATCTTGTTTTCATCAGTCCAGAGAATCTTGTTTCTCATGGTTTGAGAGCCCTTTAGAGGTTACATTTGGCAAACCCCAAGCGGGCTGTCATGTGCCCTCTACTGAGGAGTGGCTTCCATCTAGCCACCCTACTATAAAGGCCTGACTGGTGGACTGCTGCAGAGATGATTGTCATCCTGGAAGGTTCTCCCATCTTCACAAAGCAACTCTGGAGCTCTGTCAGTAACAATCGGGTTCTTGGCCACCTCCCTGGCCAAGGCCCTTCTCCCCAGATTGCTCAGTTTGGCCAGCTCTAGTAAGAGTCTTGGTGGTTCCAAACTTCTTCCATTTAAGAACGATGGAGGCCACTGTGTTCTTGGAGACCTTCAATGCTGCAGAAATGTTTTGCTACCCTTCCTCAGATCTGTGCCTCGACACAACCCTGTCTCAGAACTCCACAAACAATTCCTTCAACCTCATGGCTTGGATTTTGCTCTGACATGCACTGTCAACTGTGGGACCTTCTATAGACAGGGGTGTGCCTTTCACAATCATGTCCAATCAATTGAATTTACAACAGGTAGACTCCAAACAAGTTGTAGAAACATCAAGGATGATCAATGGAAACGGGATGCACCAGAGCTCAATTTCAAGTCTCACAGCAAAGGGTCTGTATAGTTATGTGAATTAGTTATTTTTCATAATGTGCATAATGTTCATAAACAATTTCTAAAAAACTGTTTTTGCTTCCTCATTATGGGGTATTGTATGTAGATTGAGGAAAAACAATTGTCAAATGTCAAGGTGTCTACCCGAAAGATGTATGGTATGCGTGCTTTAATGACGAATTGAGATTGAGAAATAAAATAGCTACTTGTAAATCATGGCCACCAAAGTTAACACGCGATTGCATAGTTGCGCAATGACTGGATTTTAAAACCATAGTGAATTATTGCAATGTTTGTTTATTTGTCAATTAATCCCATAAGGGATGGGTTGCCAATTTGACACCATTTTCTTAATTTTATTATTATTATTTTTTAAATCATTCATTCAGCAGGTTTTACTCCAGTAGCCTACAGGCTTTTTGAGGAGTTCTCGAGCTGCCTGACAGGTGGTAGGCTATTCCACTCCTCAAACTTGACTCTGTATGATGTGCACGTGATAAATAAGATGCACGACAGCAACAAAAATACACACGTGCCAATTGATTTCCCAATAGACCAACAAGGATGACCATTTTGCATTTTTTAATGCATTTTGGCAGCTAACCGATTAACATCACTACCAACCAGGGCCTAAAATTGACACCCGACACATGTGGGTAGATGTAGGCATTGGCAGGTAAGATGTCTATTTCACATTGGCAGGTGGTCAGGGCTCCACAGTGTGAGCATTTCACTCGCATATGTGAATAAAAATAGTAAAGTATGATCACATTTATAGTAAATGCTAAAGTAGCTGGTTTCAAGTATTTCTGTCGTTTTGTTTCATAGCTGGTCAATTAAATCGCACAAAGTCAAAAAACTACAAATCCTATATAGCCTATTCCACCTCGCACTGAAACACTGCCTGGGGACTGTGCGGACATGAAGAGCTGAGTGAAAGATTCAAATTCATAAGCGCTGCGCACAGGCATAAAAGTTAGTCTAATTTACTTGAAACAAAAGTCTACTGAAGTGAGACTTTGTCCTTGTTTCTTGGCTATTTACATTCATTTGTTCACAAGCTAGGTTGTTTTTCTATGTTTGAGTTTCAACTGCTATGGAAGAGAAGACCACACTTCTACAAGTCAGACTCAATCTCACAGGCACAAACATGACTAGTCACGCTACCACAACCTCCCACCCTTAAAAGGGGCAAGTGAAAATGTTTGACTCATCTGTGTTATTTTGGTTAAAAGTTAATGTTTTTAAATTAAAATATACCACATTACTTCTTACTAGTAATATAATTATTTTATAAACATTACAAAGCGTGCTTATCTGTTTTTTGTGTTTTGTTGGTGTAATTCTAAACTGGTAAAAAAAACATGAACGACAGGAGGACCCAAAAGTTAACTGCTTCTCAAATGTAATGTTTTATGCGTTCTCCACACTCTCGTCCTAACAAGAACGTACTAAACAGAACTTCCTCAGAGAGTGTACTCTGAGCATGAGTGTGGAACATGCTAGTATGCATATTGAGAAACACCCTGTACTTACGCATGGCCTCCTCTACTCTGAGCAACTTGGACAGAGAGCAGTTCCCTCCCGCTCTACCTTAATGAAGTCAAGCAGAATCAGATGAGCCGTGGGCATTAGCCCAGATGGGAATTTAACCTAGAAGATCAGTGGGGATCTAGCCTAGCGTGGCCAGGGAGAAATTCAACAGAAAGCAGGGCCTAGTCACAGATCCCTCCCATATATCACTATTATTACTGCTGCCCTCACACCCACCCCAAACCCATGTGCCATCCCTGGCTGCCTCTTAACTACTGCTAAATGGCCAGAGGCTGCACAGGCTGTATCAAAATCTCTGCAACAATAGCCTATACAGGCTTATCTAGATACGGACACACAGTGGAGCAACAATGGTAACACTGTGACAGACTGGGGCATCTGCACATGATGCTCAACTCCACAATCATGCTCTTTCTGGGACTCTACTGCAGTACAATAATCAATAAAAACTCCACCTGGAACAAACAGGATATATTCCCTTTTCTCAGTCAGGATATAGTCCCACAGTTCCGGGATTCGATAAAGGCTCAATGCATGCAAAGCACATACAGTCAGGTCCAAAATTATTGTCTCACTTAATCAAGATGAGCAAAAAAAAAAATGTAAAAAAATACTACATAAAATACACATACTGAGCTACACTATATGACCAAGAGTACATGGACACCAGCTCATCGAACATCTCATTCTAAAATCATAGGCATTAAAACCTCTTAGAGCAAGCTGAGACGCTAGCGTCTCACCTAGCCAACAGGAAATGCAAATGTGCAACGCCAAATGCTAATAGCACTCGTTAAAACTCAAACTTTCATTAAAACACACATGCAGGGTACTCAATTAAAGCTACACTCGTTGTGAATCTAGCCAACAAGTCAGATTTTTAAAATGCTTTTTGGCAAAAGCATGAGAAGCTATGATCTGATAGCATGCAACACCCCGAAATACCTGAAGGGACGTAAACAAAAGAATTAGCGTAGCCGGCGCCACAAAAAACGCAGAAATAAAATAGAAAACATTCATTACCTTTGACGTGCTTCTTTGTTGGCACTCCTATATGTCCCATAAACATCACAATTGGGTCTTTTTTTCTCTCGATTAAATCGGTCCATGTATACCCAAAATGTCCATTTATGAAGACTGTGTGATCCAGGAAAAAACAGTTTCAAAACGCAACGTCGTTTTTTTTAATTAAAAAAAATTGCCTATAAACTTTGACAAACTACTTTTGTAATCCAACTTTAGGTATTAGTAACCGTTAATAATTGATCGAATTCATCACGGGGCGATCTGTATTCAATAGCAGCAGGTCTTGAAATGATGGTCGATATTCTCTGTACCAAAACTGCCTTTGTTATGCCCTGATGACAGGAAGTGCCTTTTCTTCATTTCACCAAGGAATAACTTCAATCCAATTGCCAAGACTGGCGACATCGTGTGGAAGCTGTAGGAGTTGTCAACTGGGAGCTATCTATTTTCCCTTGCCATAGACAATACAGGCAACTGGCGCATTGATATTTTTATTTTTTTTGTGATCAGTTTTCCTTGGGGTTTTGCCCGCAACACACGTTCTGTTGTAGTCACAGCCATGATTTAACCAGTTTTAGAAACGTCAGAGTGTTTTCTATCCACACATACTAATCATATGCCTATACTATATTCCTGGCATGAGTAGCAGGACGTTGAAATGTTGCGCGATTTTTAACAAAAAGTTGAAAAAAGTTGCCCGAGCTCTAAGAGGTTTTAATATTGAGTAGGTCTTCCTCTTCCTGCTATAATCGGCATGGCCGATTAATTAGGGCCGATTTCAAGTTCACACAACAATCGGTAATCAGCATTTTTGGATGACTCTACAAACTGTGTGGCAGGCTGATCACCCTGTTACGCAAGTGCAGCAAGGAGCCAAGGTACGTTGCTAGCTAGCATTAAACTTATCTTCACATAACCACTAGTTAACTACACATGGTTGATGATATTACTAGGTTAACTAGCTTGTCCTGCATTGCATATAATCAGGTGGCTGTTCATTTATCATCGAATCACAGCTAATTTCACCAAACGGCGGATGATTTAACAAAAGTGCATTCGCGAAAAAAGCACAATCTTTGCACGAATGTACCTATCCATAAACATCCATGCCCTCCTTAAAATCAATACACAGAAGTATATTTTTATACCTGCATATTTAGTTAAAAGAAATTAATGTTAGCAGGCAACATTAACTAGGGAAATCGTGTCCCTTCTCTTGTGTTCATTGCACGCAGAGTCAGGGAATTTGCAAAAGTTTGGGCAGCCTGGCTCATTGCGAACTAATTTGCCAGAATTTTACATAATTGTGTCATAACATTGAAGGTTGTGCAATGTAACAGCAATATTTAGACTTAAGGAACGGTTCCGTATTTCATTGAAAGAATAAACGTTTTGTTTTCTAAATTATAGTTTCTGGATTTGACCACATTAATAACCAACGACTCGTATTTCTGTGTGTATTATAATTAATTCTATGATTTGAAAGAGTAGTCTGACTGAGCGGTGGTAGGCGGCAGCAGGCTCGTAAGCATTCATTCAAACTTTACTGCATTTGCCAGCAGCTATTAGCAATTCTTACGTCACAGCGCTGTTTATGACTTCAAGCCTATCAACTCCTGAGATTAGGCTGGCAATACTAAAGTGCCTATTAGAACATCCAATATTCAAAGGTCTATGAAATACAAATGGTGTAGAGAGAAATAGTCGTTTCATAATTCCTATAATAACTACAACCTAAAACTTCTTAACTGGGAATATTGAACCACCAGCTTTCATATGTTCTCATGTTCTGAGCAAGGAACTTAAACATGAGCTTTTTTACATGGCACATATTGCACTTTAACTTTCTTCTCCAACAGTGTTCTTGCATTATTTAGACCAAATTGAGCATGTTCATTATTTGAGACTACATTTATTTTATTTCTGTATTATATTAAGTTAAAATAAGTGTTCATTGTCCATTCAGTATTGTTGTAATTGTCATTATTACAAATATATTAAAAATATATATATTTGAAAAAATATATATGTATTTTTTTAAACAGCCGATTAATTGGTATCGGCTTTTTTTGGTCCTCCAATAATCAGTATCGGCATTGAAAAATCATAATCTGCTGACCTCTAATTGGGACATTGCTGCGGGCACTTGCTTCCATTCAACAACAAGAGCATTAGTGAGGTCGAGCACTGATGTTGGGCGATTAGGCCTGACTTGCAGTCGGTGTTCAAATTCATCCTAAAGGTGTTCAATGGGGTTGAGGTCATCTCGATAAACCATTTCTGTATGGACCTCGCTTTGTGGACGGGGGAAATTGTCATGCTGAAATAGGAAAGGGCCTTCCCCAAACTGTTACCACAAAGTTTGCTGTTCCGTTAAGATTCTCCCTGAAAAACAGCCCCAGAACGTTATTCCTCCTCCAACAAACTTTACAGTTGGCACTACGCATTGGGGCAGGTAGTCTTCCCCTGGTATCCTCCAAATCCTATGACGGTGCCACGTTGAAAGTCACGGAGCTCTTCAGAAAGGCGATTCTAATGCCAATGTTTGTCTATGGAGATTGCATGGCGGTGCACTCGATTTTATACACCAGTCAGCAACGGGTGTAGCTGAAATAGCCAACTCCACCAATTTGAAGGGGTGTCCACAGACTTGATTATATATAGTGTATATTGAATGCGCAACAAAATTGGGAAATTGCTCAGAGTAAGATTTTGTTTAACAATACTTTTTCTCTCTCAAAAACATAGAGGGTCAAAATGATTATAAACAATTATAAACAATACCTCACCCTGCGAGGATAACAGCACTGAGCCTTTTTCTCAAATGTTTTATGAGATTGGAGAATACATTGGGAAGGATATTAGACCATTCATCCATACAAAATCTTTTCAGATCCTTGATATCCTTAGTGTGCGCTTATGGACTGCCCTTTCAATTAATTCCACAGGTTTTTAACGGGATTTGAGTCGGGAGACAGACGACCAATGCAAAATGTTGATTTTGTGGTCAATCAAATTTTAAAAACCTTGATTTTGATGTGTCCTTGGGGTTATCGTCTTGCCGGAAGATCCACTTGATACCAAGTTTCAGCCTCCTGGTAGAGCCAACCAGGTTTTTGGCAAAAATGTCTCGGTACTTGGTAAAGTTTATGATGCTGTTGACTTTAACAACCAGTGGAAGGAAAATAGCCACATAACATCAAAGATCCACAACCATATTTTACAGAAGGTATGGGGTCTTTCCTGCTTATGCATCCTTCTTTCAATGCAAATCTCACCACTGGTGTGCGTGGCCAAAAGACCTCTGTTCAAATGTAAACGCATATATAAAAACTGAAGTTGAGAATGTGGTTATCCTCCTGGAAACTTGAGACCACGCATAGGCCTATACACAGTTTCTAGTGGTTGAAGTACTGCCCTGCAAGAATGCAGAAGTAGCCAGTAAAAAAAAATACAAAACTATTTCATGTTTTGCCCCTCAGTAACTTTCTCGCTCATCCTTATTCATGTCGGCATTGCCTGCTAGGAGTATGGGTCCAAAAACTTCACTTTTGACTACTTTATTTATAAGAATATTTAGGGGTGTCAATTTTGACCAGTACCTTTGAGAAAAATAAATAAATGACTTGTTAAACTAAAACTATTGTAATAGTATAAAATAATTACCCCATTTTCACATACAATTTAGCTCAGTATTTTAATTACTTGTTTTATACAGTCAATATTGCTCATTATCATTATCATTATTAATTTCAGACCCCACTGTATATTGACCACTTTGTTTGCTCGTCATTCCCACTTGCTCAACAAGCCCTGGGGACTGGCGCCTCTCTCACCTTCGATGCTCAGCTCAAAGCAGACATGGCAGAAGGACATGGTCCCCGTGTCGGTCTCCAGCTTGCAGACACCGCAGATGTTGTCGTCGTTTAGGTCGATGTTGACAAACTGCTCCGTTTTGTCCATACTGTCTCAAATTGAAAAACAAACAGAGACAAGAGCACATGGCAGGACATGAGGCATGAAGGGCTTGCACAACATCAACATTTGTTTTGACATTTAGCAGTCAAGAGTCCTGCTTCATTCTTGAACAGAATCTCTTTCAAACTAACGTCTAACACTCACGTTAGTGGCTCATCACGAGAATGTCATTACTATGCTGATAGTAGCGAGAGTTATGGTTTGCTCAAGGCAGTGCCCTGTAAGCATTATGACTCATGAAATATCAAGACATTGAAGAAGATAGGAATCACATTTTTTGAGAGGAGAGATTTTTGCTGATTTTCAGGTGACAACAGGATGGAACAACTTTTAGAATGCGTATGAAAAGTCGTAGGAGACTGGCATGTAAACGAGGACCCAACAGTGATCTCTCACAGAGAAAGAAAATAGTGTGTCTGGTGACCCATGTAAATGGTAAATTAGCTTACCCCGGCTTACATAAGGTGACCATTCCAGAATGTGATAACCAAGGGGATTATTCATTACAATGTGAATATAAAGTTAGTATTTCGGTTCCAGGACACTTGTCTTACCTGTGTTTATCTAAGGATTACAGAACTAAACTGCACAATGAGATTAAAATGAATAAGCAGGGGCACATATTTTAGGTTTCCAATCTTCTTTCACACTGTTCCTAAATATTACCAGCATCATTTGACATTTGAAAATGACTCTTGGTAAAAAAATGAAAATGTGTATGTAATAGGACTGAGAATTGCCAGGGACCTTACGAAACGATATTATCACGATACTTTAATTGCCAATACGATATGTATTGCAATCCTTACGAATCTATAAGCAATTGCGATTCAACAGATTTTATTGCAATTCAATGTTCCAAACATATTGCTCACCATATGTCTCCTGCAGAGGGGCAAGAGAGTCATGAAAAAACAAGTATCAGTAGCTAGGTTCCCATCCAATTGGCGACAGATTTTCATCTGAATATTCTACACTGAACAAAAATAAAAACACAACATGCAACAATTTCAAAGATTTCACTGAGTTAAAGTTCATAAGGAAATCAGTTAATTTAAATAAATCCATGAATCTATGGATTTCACATCTTTGAATACAGATATGCGTCTGTTGGTCACAGATACCTTAAAGAAAAGATAGGGGCGTGGATCAGAAAACCAATCAGTATCTGGTGCGACCACCATTTATTTGCCTCATGTAGTGCGACACATCGTGCAGAGTTGATCAGGCTGTTGATTGTGGCCTGTGGAATGTTGTCCCACTGCTCAATGGCTATGCAAAGTTTACTGGATATTGGCGGGAACTGGAACACGCTGACATACACGTCGATTCAGAGCATCCCAAACATGCTCAATGGGTGACATGTCTGGTGAGTATGGCCATGGAAGAACTAGAACATTTTCAGCTTGAACGAATTGTGTACAGATCTTTGCGACATGTGGCTGTGCATTATACTTAAACATGAGGTGATAGCGGTGGACGAATGGCACGACAATGGGCCTCAAGAGCACACTTCAAAGTAGGTGAGCATTTGACCACTGAAGTCGGTTACGACGCCTAACTGCAGTCATGTACAGACCCTGGTAAGGACGACGAGCACGCTGATGAGCTTCCCTGAGATGGTTTCTGACAGTTTGTGCAGAAATTTGCCATTTGTGCAAACAAACAGTTTTATCAGCTGTTCGGGTGGCTGGTGAGGAAGCCACAGGTGAAGACGCAGAATGTGGATGTCCTGGGTTGGCATGGTTACATGTGATCTGCAGTTGTTAGGCCTGTTGGACGTACTGCCAAACTTTCATAAACAACGGAGACGGCTTATGGTAGAGAAATTAACAAAATTATCTGGCAACAGCTCCAGTGGACCTTGCTGCAGTCAGCATGCCAATCGCACACTACTTCAACTTGAGACATTGTGGCATTGTGTAGTGTGACAAAACTGCACATTTTAGTGGCCTTTTATTGTCCCCAGCACTATCCAACAGCTTGCAGATACAGTGAGAGTAGGCTGTGCGGGTAGGCTAGAAGAGGACCATCCTTCACACTGAATTTCAGAAAAATATAAATTGTGAACCATTATAGTTTTTTTCTAAACAGGATAACTTTACTAATACATTTATGTCACCAAATAATTCATTAAAACACTGTTTTGCAATGAAGGTCTACTGTAGCCTCAGCAGCAATCTGTAGGGTAGCACCATGGTGTCGCCAGAGGACAGGTAGCTTCTGTCTTCCTCTGGGTACTTTGACTTCAATACAAAACCTAGGAGGGTCATGGTTCTCACACCCTTCCATAGACTTTCAAAGTAATTATGATAGGTGGGAGCATGTCCTCCTGAAGTTATCAGAGCTCTTGCAGCATGAACTGACATGTTGTCCACCCAATCAAAGGATTAGAAAATTAATCTAGTTGGTTGCCAACCACCATATAAAGTCCAAAGAAGAAGCCTGAAGGAGGAGAGATTACTAGAAAACAAACTTTAACCCCTTTATCTGTGGATGAATTGTCAGAGTAGAGGACCTTGTGCATTTCAGGTAAAATAACAACCCAATGTTAATATCCTTGGACAAATTAGCTAGCAACTGCAAGCTAGTTAGCTAAATTGCCAGAAATAGTTGCTTATCGACTGGTCCCCAAATCAATATAATTGGTTCAGAGTTTGTTTTGATATTTCAACCTGCGTGTCCTGATCGTGTCTGGTGTGGGGGGCCAAAATCAAAATGCAGATGTATGTGCGCGGTCTAGTCAGCATGTTAGCCGATCCACAAGAATGGAACGGTCTACCGTATCAAAAGCTTTGGTCAAGTCAATATAAATAGCAGCACACCATTGCTTAGAATCATGGGAAATGGTGACATTATTTAGGACCATTAAGATTGCAGTGACACATCCATAACCTGACCGGAAACTAGAGAGACATCAAGAAAACTTCTCAGTAGTCAACTGGCTGGTTTTTCCAACACTTTTGATTAACAGTGTAAAAATAGAAATTGGCCTATAACAGTTAGATCAGCTTGATCTCCCCCTTTAAATAAAGGATGCACTGTGGCTGCCTTCCAAGCAATGGGAACCTCCCCAGAGAGTAAAGACAGGTTAAAAAGGTCAGAGATAGGCTCAGCAATGATAGGGGCTGTAACCTTAAAGGATCTAAACCATTTGGGGTCAAGTTTAAGGAGCTCCTTTAGCACCTCGGACTCGGTGACTGCCTGCAGGGAGAAACTGTAGCGGGGCAGGGGGAAAAGAGCGAGGAGCATTGGGGCTAATCGCATTAGAAGGGCTGGGAGATGAGGAAATGTTGGACAGGCAAGGAGGCATGGCTGTGCCTGGTTACTATGTGGCATTACTTATTTTAGAGCAAATTATTGCCGTTATATGAAACCCAAAACATGTGGGATCTTGTCATGCCACCTGTAGTAAAAGTGAACATAAAACACAGGCCCCATCCCATTACTGAGTGACTTCCCCAAATGAAGCACTCCTTGATTAACTAACATTGCTTAGGGTGACGAGACATAAAACCTAATCTAAATCTATAGATTTTCTGCATGTAAACAAAGACTAAATAACACTTAACTGTCACGTGAGTGGGTGGGTGGCTAAATAACGCTATATAAAACAATACAATCTCACCCATCATTATAAGTTCCAATTTCTGATCTTCTGATGGATAAGACAGATATCGGCAGGAAATTCAACCATCCCTGGCCTATATTTGGCACAGCAGTTCTGTATACTCAGCCAGGGAGCTTGAATGAAAAGAACAGTTCAGCCTCTTTTGGGGTGTCAAACGTGTCATTTGCCCGACCTCGTGCACCCTGCACTTCAGGCTCCCAAGTGGCACAGCGGTCTAAGGCACTATCTCAGTGCTGGAGGCGTCACTACAGACCCTGGTTTGATTCCAGGCTGTATCAACCAGCCATGACAGGGATTCCCCACTAAGAATTTGTTCTTAACGGACTTGCCTAGTTAAATAAAAACTTTGTTTTATTTAATTGCCTTCACAGTTTCAGTCAAAGTCCCAAGACTCTTTGAGATATGAGCCAACCTTGTGTCCACCTTCCCGATTTGTGAGTTTATAGCAGCTAGTATGTCAATCGGGGTGGGTCCTGTGAGGAGCAAGTATCTTCAGCTAACTCAAATCAAGATTTATTTGTCACGTGCGCCGAATACAACAGGTAGAGATCTTACAGTGAAATGCTTACGTACAGGCTCTAACCAATGGTGCGGAAACAAAGTATGTGTGTGTGTAGGTAAGTAAAGAAATAAAACAACAGTAAAAAGACATTTGAAAATAAGAGTAGCAAGGCTATATACAGACACCGGTTAGCCAGGCTTATTGAGGTAGCATGTACATGTAGGTATCGTTAAAGTGGCTATGCATATACGATGAACAGAGAGTAGCAGTAACGTAAAAAGAGGGGGTGGTGGGTGGCGGATAACCTGGTTAGCAATGCAGATAGTCCGGTGAGCCAATGTGCGGGAGCACTGGTTGGTCGGGTCAATTGAGGTAGTATGTACATGAATGTACAGTTAATGTGACTATGCATATAAGATAAACAGAGAGTAGCAGCAGCGTAAAAGAGGGGTTGGGGGGAGGCACACAATACAAATAGTCCAGGTAGGAGTCTTATGGCTTGGGGGTAAAAACTGTTGAGAAGCCTTTTTGTCCAAGACTTGGCACTCCGGTACTGCTTACCATGCAGAGGTAGAGAGAACAGTCTATGACTGGGGTGGCTGGGGTCTTTGGCAATTTTTAGGACCTTCCTCTGACACCACCTGATGTAGAGGTCCTGGATGGCAGGCAGCTTTGCCCCAGTGATGTACTGCCCTCTGAAGTGCCTTGCGGTTGGAGGCCGAGCAATTGCCGTAGCAGGCAGTGATGCAACCGGTCAGGATACTCTCGATGTTGCAGCTGTAGAACCTTTTGAGTGTGCTTACATCGTGTGTCAGCGATGTTGACATCAGTTCGTTGTGTCTCGTCCAAATTATCTTGTTTAACGCCCCCCTTTTTGGTGGAATTTCCTTTAGTCATATTGTCAGACAATGATTTGAAATCATAGGCCGTGAGAGATTAAGATAAATATGTATGTTTCAATTTTGCAGAGCTCTAACAAACACGTCTATTCCATAGCACACTCTCTAGTGCCCCTTAAAATAAGTATTTTCAACTTTCATCCAGAACCTAATATGAACCGATTTCAACATCTTGAAAAGATGAATCTTCAATGTCCTGGAAAATGTGCATTTTAAACATACCTTTTTACCTTTTATTCAGAACCTACATTTAACCTAACATCTGGAAAACAGGTATTTTTACCTATATCAAATCAAATCTTATTGGTCACATACACGTGTTTAGCGGATGTTATTGCGGGTGTAGCAAAATGCTTGTACTATTACTCGTATATTATCGCCTAGAGCAGCAGAAAGGCAAGAACCGGCCCTGCGTGGATGATATGACTGTGTTGGAACACTAACCCTATAAAGACTCCTTCTTCCAATGACATGTGTAACGTACCGTTACTGAACGGAGTCCTGATCAAGAGTGAGCTAGCTCCCAAACTAACCATCCAGCTAGCTCGCCCTATATAGTACGGGCGGCGTCCGTTATAGTGCTAGCTAGATACCAACACATTGAACTAGTTACGTAGTTAGCTGAGTGAATGGCTAGCTAGCTAGCTAGCTACTGTAGACGACTTAGGTTGCTGCTAGCAAAACCTTGTTATGACACTGCTGCTAGTACTGACTAGCCGTGCTAGCCAACATAGATAACGTTAATTAACTGAATCTTGACACATTATCTGGTCGTCAAGTTCAATAATGTCCAGCAGGAGCCAAACAAAATTATAGTAGCGATTAAACATGGCAATGTAATACAATGTAGCTAGCTATTTATTCTGTTTACCTTGTAATCCTTTGTCAAATCTTCAGGGGAATTCGCGGGTATTTCGTTTCCCTTTACCTCAGTCCTTGAGCGCCTGTAGGGCAGTAAAGTGTCGTTGATGGTTGCTCGCAGAACAGCACATTACTTTCAGTGGAGGGGAAACCCCCCACATTTTCGGAACGAACTACTTATACATCAGCGGGTGTGTTATTATATCAATACAGATTAAATGCAAATCGTTCTGCATATATAATACATTACACACTTTTGAAATAAAGAAACAATTTTATGTCGATGTATGATCTAAGATCATCATTATTCGAGCTCTATATTAGCCTTTTCAAATGCATTCCGCTTGATAAAACCCCTTTAGACTTGGTATATTTAACAATCGTCAACAGACTAGAGGATAATTGTTCGAACAATAGAATAATAGCTACATGTATGACCTAATATGATTACATAGGGGAAATGTTTACACTATAATTTGGTATTCCGATTTTAATAACGAAGCGAGCGAAATATGAGAAACTGATCTATCAACGACCGGACTGTCCAATACCCCTTTTCATTTTCGTTTCACATGAACTCACACGTGGGGATTCCTTTCATGAAAATAACTATGGTGGATTCCCATTATTGTCAACAAGGATACAGAAGAACTCCTTTCGAACAATGACACCTATTCCATGCTAGAATTATACTGTAGTGTGGTAAAATAAGAATTTTTACATTCAGCATCACTCCATTGAGGGAAATATAGTATTATTTCTAACAAAGATGTTTTATTTATTTATTTAACCTTCATTTAACTAGGCAAGTCAGTTAAGAACAAATTCTTATTTACAATGACGGCCTACTAAAAGGCCTGCGGGGACGGGGGCTGGGATTAAAAATAAATAAAATTAAAATATAGGACAAATCACACATAATGACAAGAGAGACAACACTACATAAAGCGAGACCTAAGACAACACAGCATGGTAGCAACACAACATGGCAGCAGCACAACATAGTAGCAGCACAAACCAGGGTAAACATTTTTTTATTTCACCTTTATTTAACCAGGTAGGCTAGTTCTCATTTGCAACTGCGACCTGGCCAATATAAAGCATAGCAGTGTGAACAGACAACAACACAGAGTTACACATGGAGTAAACAATAAACAAGTCAATAACAGAAGAAGAAGAAAAATAATCTATATACATTGTGTGCAAAAGGCATGAGGAGGTAGGCGATAAATAGGCCATAGGAGTGAATAATTACAATTTAGCAGATTAACACTGGAGTAATAAATGATCAGATGAACATGTGCAGGTAGAGATACTGGTGCGCAAAAGAGCAGAAAAGTAAATAAAATAAAAACAGTATGGGGATGAGGTAGATAAATTGGGTGGGCTACATACCGATGGACTATGTACAGCTGCAGCGATCGGTTAGCTGCTCAGATAGCAGATGTTTAAAGTTGGTGAGGGAGATAAAAGTCTCCAACTTCAGAGATTTTTGCAATTCATTCCAGTCGCAGGCAGCAGAGAACTGGAAGGAAAGGTGGCCAAATGAGTTTTTGGCTTTAGGGATGATCAGTGAGATACACCTGCTGGCATGTGCTACGGATGGGTGTTGCCATCGTGACCAGTGAACTGAGATAAGGCTTTACCTAGCATAGACTTGTAGATGACCTGGAGCCAATGAGTCTGGCGACGAACATGTAGCGAGGGCCAGCCGACCAGAGCATACAGGTCGCAGTGGTGGGTGGTATAAGGTGCTTTAGTAACAAAACGGATGGCACTGTGATAAACTGCATCCAGTTTGCTGAGTAGAGTATTGGAAGCTATTTTGTAGATGACATTGCTGAAGTCGAGGATCGGTAGGATAGTCAGTTTTACTAGGGTAAGTTTTGCTGCGTGAGTGAAGGAGGCTTTGTTGCGAAATAGAAAGCCGACTCTAGATTTGATTTTGGATTGGAGATGTTTGATATGAGTCTGGAAGGAGAGTTTGCAGTCTAGCCAGACACCTAGGTACTTATAGATGTCCACATATTCTAGGTCGGAACCATCCAGAGTGGTGATGCTAGTCGGGCTGGCGGGTGCAGGCAGTGAGCGGTTGAAAAGCATGCATTTGGTTTTACTAGCTTTAAGAGCAGTTGGAGGCCACGGAAGGAGTGTTGTATGGCATTGAAGCTCGTTTGGAGGTTAAATAGCACAGTGTCCAAGGAAGGGCCAGAAGTATACAGAATGGTGTCATCTGCGTAGAGGTGGATCAGGGAATCGCCCGCAGCAAGAGCAACATCATTGATATATACATAGAAAAGAGTCGGCCTGAGAATTGAACCCTGTGGTACCCCCATAGAGACTGCCAGAGGACCGGACAACATGCCCTCCGATTTGACACACTGAACTCTGTCTGCAAAGTAGTTGGTGAACCAGGCAAGGCAGTCATTAGAAAAACAGAGGCTACTGAGTCTGCCGATAAGAATATGGTGATTGACAGAGTCGAAAGCCTTGGCCAGGTCGATGAAGACAGCTGCACAGTACTGTCTTTTATCGATGGCGGTTATGATATCGTTTTGTATCTTGAGCGTGGCTGAGGTGCACCCGTGACCGGCTCGGAAACCGGATTGCACAGCGGAGAAGGTACGGTGGGATTCGAGATGGTCAGTGATCTGTTTGTTGACTTGGCTTTCGAAGACCTTAGGCAGGGCAGGATGGATATAGGTCTGTAACAGTTTGGGTCCAGGGTGTCTCCCCCTTTGAAGAGGGGGATGATCGCGGCAGCTTTCCAATCCTTGGGGATCTCAGATGATACGAAGGAGAGGTTGAACAGGCTGGTGATAGGGGTTGCGACAATGTCGGCAGACAGTTTCAGAAATAGAGGGCCCAGATTGTCATGCCCAGCTGATTTGTATGGTTCCAGGTTTTGCAGCTTTTTCAGAACATCTGCTATCTGGATTTGGGTAAAGGAGAAGCTGGGGAGGCGTGGGCGAGTAGCTGCGGGGAGGTTGGAGTAGCCAGGAGGAAGGCATGGCCAGCCGTTGAGAAATGCTTTATTTACTTATTTGTTTATTTTACCCCTTTTTTCTCCCCAATTTCGTGATATCCAATTGTTGTAGTAGCTACTATCTTGTCTCATCGCTACAACTCACGTACGGGCTCGGGAGAGACGAAGGTTGAAAGTCATGCGTCCTCCGATACACAACCCAACCAGCCGTACTGCTTCTTAACACAGCGCTCATCCAACCCGGGAGCCAGCCGCACCAATGTGACGGAGGGTACACCGTGCACCTGGCAACCTTGGTAAGCGCGCATTATCACGGATTTATCGGTGATGACCGTGATACCTGGCCTCAGTGCAGTGGGCAGCTGGGAGGAGGTGCTCTTGTTGTCCATGGACTTTACAGTGTCCCAGAACCTTTTGGAGTTAGAGCTACAGAATGCAAATTTCTGCTTGAAAAAGCGGCCTTTGCTTTCCTGACTGACTGCGTGTATTGGTTCCTGACTTCCCTGAAAAGTTGGATATCGCGGGCACTATTTATTGCAGTCCGCCACAGGATGTTTTTGTGCTGGTCGAGGGCAGTCAGGTCTGGAATGAACCAAGGGCTATATCTGTTCTTAGTTTTGCATTTTTTGAATGGAGCATGCTTGTCTAAGATGGTGAGGAAGTTACTTTTAAAGAATGACCAGGCATCCTCAACTGACGGGATGAGGTCAATATCCTTCCAGGATACCGGGCCAGGTCAATTGAAAGGCCTGCTCGCAGAAGTGTTTTAGGGAGCGTTTGACAGTGATGAGGGGAGGTCGTTTGACCGCGGACCCATAGCGGATACAGGCAATGAGGCAGTGATCGCTGAGATCCTGGTTGAAGACAGCAGAGGTGTATTTGGAGGGCAAGTTGGTCAGGATAATGTCAATTAGGGTGCCCATGTTTACGGATTTAGGGTTATACCTCCTTGATGATTTGTGTGAGATTGAGGGCCTCTAGCTTAGATTGTAGGACTACCGGGGTGTTAAGCATATCCCAGTTTAGGTCACCTAACAGAACAAACTCTGAAGCTAGATGGGGGGCGATGGTGTCCAGGGCACAACTGGGAGCTGAGGGGGGTCGGTAGCAGGCGGCAACAGTGAGAGACTTATTTCTGGAGAAATTAATTTTTTTAATTAGAAGTTGTTAAAGGAATTTAATTGCTCTATGTTTTAATACCCAATTAAAATTAAACACTCTGTCAATTCATAAGGCTTTGTAAGACCCTTATTCTATAATAATAGACAGAGCCCAGTCTTAAAGTCAAACAGCAGAGTTTATTCATGAGAGTACTGAAACACGATACAGTTTACCACAGGTTATAAACCGAAAATGATGTCATTAGTTTCAGCCCCAACTCGTGCCATCTCTGTTCCCGTACAAAGGCTTCCCACATCCATCTTCCTACCAATTTAATATAATTTATGACTGAGCCAAGGTTTTCCGGTGTAGATAAACATTCTAGCCAGTCTGAAGATTTAGTTCATTCATTTCTACCCAGGAACAGATCGTCATTGTTCTAATCCTTGATTCATTCACACACATTATATTCAGTACTGGGATCAAGAAAGAAAACTCATACATTTACAGCAACATAATAGTATTCTGATTAGTACATATACAGTAACATAATAGTATTCGGATTAGTCAGTCCTGATTGTAATGTATACATAATTAGTCATCATTGATAAAAATTCCCTTAACATATCCACCCTTTGATTAAATATTATATATCCAATCACACATGTAGTTATATTGTAATATTAAAAAGCCTATTTCTATTTTTATTAGAGATATTTCTTGTCATCAAAGCATCACCTAAACATAACCCACTACTTGCATCCGCCATGACTGTTTTTTTTTAGGCCTACATCAGAATCATATCTCTTCTTATCAGGATTTTCGTTACAATCTTAATAAAAAAAAACAGTCTAATATTGAAACAGGATACAACCTAGCCTCCCTAAACATCAAAAATGGTCTCCTCAAACATAAATTCCCCGCAAATGAAGGATCCAGATTCGTCCACTTGTTCTGTAGACATGCATTCAGCACTCCACGGGTCAGAACCTGGAATCCGCTGGTACCTCACCATCTATTGTCATCGATTTCTCCAGAGTCCTGGAAATAAGGCCTCGTACACAGGGAATTAGACAACAGCCCCATAAAATTAAAACAGTCACTCACTCAATACATTGATCATAATATTTTTTTCCATTTTCCGAACATACTATCAAACCAATTAGTCAGAGAAGTATCCACCCCAGAGTTTTCTGCCAAACCATGAGCCAGGGTGGTCAAACCAGCTGAGGCTTTGGGCACTGATTCGTCCGGAGCTGTGTTATTTGGGATGTAAGCACAAACATGGTCCCGATAATCACGCCTACTTCTCACTTTTCAGCCAATAACATATCTAATGCAATTCTATTCTGTCAAGCCATCAGGCTGGTTGCTTGAGTCTGTTCTGCAAAACCTTTAATAGCATCTCTGGTATAATTGTTAAAGCGCTGTTGATTATAATAAATATAATTAATCCAGTCCACGTTCTAATTGAGAGTAGACCACCCAGAAATGCTTAACTCTAATCCTGCTAGGATCTGATTTCTTGCTTTGAACTCATCTGGCACCCCCCGTGGAACTCCAATGTTATCAATGTATACATCAAGAGACCCGGATGGAGTAGCTCTTTTCTCCCATTTGACTAAACTTCATGTCTCGGTGTTGAATGAGTGGGAAAGGCATCCCCAAATGTACAAGGGAGCATAATCCTGTCCAATCTGCCGGTAAAACCTCGCCCTGTCATCATTTCCCGTAGAGTACTGTACCGGGCCAAACGGTAATAATCTCCTCCGGTCACTGTAAAGGGAGGAACCTGTGGATATAAATCGTGCAAGTCAATGCAACTGTCATTATCTGGTATTCCTGCTTTCGTGAACAGCTTTACCATACTGGCCTAACCTCCTCTACCCAGAACCGTACTAGGGTGTCGACCAAGACCTGGTCATATCCATCGTACCACAACCCTAGATCCTCCTTCATTACTGTTTAAAGGGTTAGGTGTATCTTTATGCAATACATCCCTCTCTCCAGATTACAATCAAAAACTCTCACCTTCACTATACTCCACCTCCTTCCATACTGGGTGAGTGGATTCATATAGTCCTCTCTCTCCAAATGAGCTATGATCTGTGTCCACGATCAATATGGGAACCTGCACCGATATATGCCATAATGGCTCAGAGTCCTAGACTGCCATGTAGTTAGAGACCCCATTTGGTCTACATAAAACTCCATTGAGAGATCCTTCCCAACCTCTACTCTAACTTCCTGTCTACCCAGATCTAGGGATCTCTTATGCTTGTTTTGGAACAAAATCCTCATCGTCTAAACCATGGGTCAAATTACCACTCTCCGCATACTCAAGTAGGACGTGCTGTATCAGGAATATGGCACCCATGATAAGACAGCTCAGACGAACAGCTTCCATGTGAAGTCCCACCCTCTCCCCGAGAACACATCACTTAGCAAGAGCCAGACACATC
This sequence comes from Oncorhynchus masou masou, assembly GCF_036934945.1. Lineage (NCBI taxonomy): Eukaryota > Metazoa > Chordata > Actinopteri > Salmoniformes > Salmonidae > Oncorhynchus > Oncorhynchus masou. Next base: position 33,854,507 of record NC_088222.1, on the reverse strand, counting down.
TTCACTTCTATGAACAAAAACAGTGGTGATAGGACAGGGAGGATTACTTCATTCGAGAGATGGCCCCGGAATTCTGTTAATTCCAGTTCTCCTCATGAACACTGTTTATTGTTCGAAAGTGTCGCTGTGTCTTACCCTCCCGCCGTGCGATATGAATCCGGGTAGCTCTTTCAGCTAGCTGTCACCAGGAGTCCTTGGTATGGTCCCCCCAACAAGCCTCAGTAACTGGATTGAGTGACTTCACCTGTAGTTCACCTGTAATGCATAAAATCCTGGACATACAGGCTTGGTTAACAAACAGTTTCTCATATGTTTTATCTGATTATATCTTTAAGTTCTATGCCTATTTGTTAGCTAAACTTTTTTTAATTTTTTATTAGTTTCTTATCCAATAGGCCACTAACTTACCCACCCCCCATTTGATACCTGGCTCTGCCCAGGTAACAACCTTATATACCCTAAATAATGACTTAGGTAGGATTAGTAAATTATCCTTATTTTCTGACAGTATCATGTATGTCCGATTCTCCCTTGGGCATCCATTCATCTCAATCCTGTATCAATTCTCTGTCAAGTGTCTAGTTTAAAAAGTATCTGTGCTATTTATATATGTTCTTAAATATATATATTTACCGATTTAAGCAGTAATTCCTTTCTCTCCTATCTCTCAAAATGCCACTAAGCGTCTCACTGTTTGACTATCTAAAATCATTGATTTTAGAAAAAAAAAAACATGTCTATAAGTGGCAATCTCTAAAGTCCTTACATTTCTTTAATCAATCTATCTTAATCCTTACAATAATCCTAAATCACCACAGATGTCCTATATTCCTGTTAAATTTAATAATATTTAAAAACCTCCTAATAGTTAAACAGCCTAAACAAATGCAAACCATATCAAAATCCTTCCTACACTTACAAGCTCTTTCCTTCAGGGATCCTCAGTATTCTATCTGACAATAACATGCATTTAATATATGTTGCATAGTGTGGAATACCTTATCTACAGTAATTTATCACCCCTATTTATTCTCAATGATAAATATAAATATTTTCTGTTGTAATATCAAATCCATAATAGCCAATTCAAAAACTTCACAGCTAATATTGTAAATCAGAATCCTGAAACACTATCTCTTCAGTGATTCAAACAATAATTCTAAACCCCAAACTAAAACTCCATTATAATTAATTTACCTTAAAATTAGTAACCCAACTGACCACAATTCATTATACAAATGGCTCTCCCCCGGGGCTGATCAGACCCCAAAAGATAGCCATGATAAGGTCAATAGGTCATAACACCCTTTTATAGTCATGTTTCATACTACCTTAGACATATTAAAGAACCCTTTATCCTTAAAATAAAAAAATTCACTTGTGTAATTAAAACTCATAAAATAAAAACTCATAAAGTTCCATATGTGAGCGTGCCTCTTTAAAATACCTTTGCACTAAAACAAATAGTCCTAACAAATGTTTTATGTGTATATATTTGCAAACCTTAATGGATAACCAAAACTTCCAGGCCTTTTTCAATTTGGTCGTTCATGGCCGCTATCTCCCCCACTCTCCCCAAGATTATAATCCCAGAAAACATCTAAAAGTGAGACACCTAAACCTCAATTTTCCCAGAAGAACACAACATGCCTAACTAGCATTCACTATGCTACTTCGATTCAGAAACTCAAAAGTGAACTATAAACTAAACCTAATGATAATTCCCCATTGACTCAAATCATTAATCATATGTTTTTAACAACGTCTATGTATATGTTTACTTAAATTAACATGCTACCCTTAGATACAATTAACCTGATAACATTATTATCCAATGTATTACTTTTTCCCTCTAACGCAAATGTCGAACATTTCTCAGTGTAAGAAATCCGTCATTTAATCCCAGATATTTAATAAAAATGCAATCGCATTCTCCCATGGCTCCTTCAATTTACATATTTTAGATAACTTCCATCCGTCACGGAATAAGGAATCCTACTTAAACACACCAGAATACAATGTTTAACTAAGTTAAATCAAACCCTAAAATTGACCATAACCAGTAACCAAATAAACAAACCACTTTTATCAGCAAAAAAACAAACCATACGAAAACTCACTACTATAATGCTTCAGATGACAAAATTACTCAGAGACTCACGTTTATATCTCAATAAAACAAATAATCATCTGCTTGCCCCTGTTACAGATGTCTACGTATCAGGGGAAAAGCTCAAATAACCAAATTCAACCTAGCTAATTTCCCGAAACATATGCAATTATGTTTTTCTAGAGGTTGCTTTTCAACATTAATACCCTAACATTGTTCCACACAATGGACACAGTGCTCAAATTCACTGGTGTTACATAAACAATCAAACCCGGAATCAACAACCATCAGAATCCATTATCACGATGTTTTACGATTCTGACATCCAGTCTCCCTTTCTCATAGCCTAATACAGTCCAAATAAACGCCACAAATCTATGATGCCCACCTAGCGAATCAGCTGCTCGTTTTTAGCATCTTTCCTGAACTTCTGAAAAGTGACTCAAAACAATAATGCACGCATTTTCCTTCTAAAAGACAAACAATTTTCTCCGTTACCCCTAGTCACAACATAATTTCCGTGGCGACAAAAGTGCCTTGCGAGTGATGTCATCAACAAGCGCTCAACTTTGACCCAATCCGTAACGACTTTCACTGAATTGTAAATAATTGTTGTTCGATAAACCAAACCTAATTTATCACATCTGTTCAAAACTTGAATTATAATTTACAACACCAACCAATATCTCTAAATTCGCTAATTTTATAAAAACATTTCATTGGGCATAAATCGCAATTGTCTTTTCGTTATTATTTAGAATTCATTTTGATTTAAGTAACTGTCTCGTCTTTGACTTAGCATTTTAATTACGACTCTATTCCCAATACGTTATTCACTTGTCTAATTAAAACTCCTAATAATCCATATGTGAGTGTACCCCTTTAAGATATCTTGTCTCTGGTAACAGGGAAATCCCCTTAGCCCAAACTTTTACTACAACAACGAAACCTAATAATTATGATAATTCCTTCACGTCATTTGTTTTAAATCTCTCGATGTTTCATATAACTCATTCCGTCTATCTTCAAATTGTCGTCCCAAAATATTTTATACACTGCCATACACTCAAACCACTGTGATAAACGTGCACGGTCCCTTTAAGATAAGACATTTTCTTGTTCCCCGTAATGAAAACAGATAGTGTTTTTAGAATATGTTAACTTCTTGTTCGAATTCACTGGCGTTACCTAACCAAAAATCAATACTCAGGAAAACAATCACAACTTTTTACGATTAAACTATTCTTACCTATTTTATAGTCCAAAGCGTTGCACTATATAGCCCCATTGAATGCCTAGCAATTCCGTTGCTAGCTGTAGCATCTTTTCAGTCTATCCTTACGATATTTCTCCCCCAAAAAAAATGTATTTGGAACTTTTAGCCACTTTTGAAAAGTAACTCTAAACTACAATGCACGCATTTTCCCTCGAAATGCCACAACCCATTTTCTCTGTTTAAGTTTATCGTATGTCCGTCGATTCATAAAAATATAACATTCTGGTTATCGTATCTCTCCGTTATTCCCTATATTTAACTTTAGGTGACTTTCTCTTCTATAATACATTTATTTAGATGCGACTCCCATCTCAATACATTATTCTAACAGATCATTTTGGGCAAAATAGCGTATTACAACGTAATTGTCTCGCCATTATTTTTAATGGCTTTATACATTTTTTCAATTCAATCTAAAACACATATTAAACGTTTCACTTCATATCTTACACAAACACTAGTGACCGTATTTTTCAGACAAAACATTACAATCTAAAATCAAGTTTAGTCTATCAAAGCTGAAATACGAACCTTGGTGTCCCGCTATTAACATGATTGTGATAACTATATTATTATAATTGTCTGTAGTCGCAAACTTCGACACCGAGAATTCTCAGAAAATCGTCCTAATTTAAAACCCTACCTGACTATATTAGTAATATCAGCTTCCATTCAGGTTATTTGTCTGAGTCAGATTTTGGACGCCTCCCTTCCATTCTCTTTGTTCTCCTATAACGGTAATCTCCCGTTAGTTCCAACACTTCCTTTGAGGAATTTCTATCCATCCTTACCGTTGCTTAGCTATGGTATTTAATCACTTATCTATGCCTTTCTATATTTAATTTTACATTCTATGTGCGTGTATTTCTAGGAATTTGCAATTTACCGTTACTTAGTTACTTTAGTTCCTTTTCTGTCTGACTATGTGTGTGTCTCTTTAAAGATAATCAGTATGTAATTCTCATTCCTGTAAACCACGTCTATAGATGACTTGATCGGACATTACATTTCACCTGTAGGATATTCTCCTTGGGACTTTCAACGTTAATATCTCATATCTCACTACTAGACTAAGTTAACCTCTCCTTTAGATATTAATTTCTTTCAGCATTGTACAGGTTCAATTATTCTGTTCACCTAGAATTACCCTGCCTTCTCACCCAGCCTAATTTATCCTCACCTGTTTTATATATATCTATCTGCTACTTCTTGATAGTCAGACTACTTCCCATATACAGATAGACTACTCAGGTTCAAACTTTATTTAGGTATGTTTTTTGAATTAATGGCTATCCTATTTGTATGGAACAAGCGTCCTAATTCTCCAATGCGTACTATATCTCTCCTTAATAACCTTCTGGCTTGCAAAACCAGGATTTATTAAGCTCTAGTTTATTTATGGTAGTGCACCTTACCACAGGTCCATTTCAGACCTGTTTCCTTCCTATCGATTTTGGTTAAAACACAAGGTAGAAATCCGTTGTATTTGTTCAGAATATTCAAGCACCTATCATTGATTAAATCCAAACTCCTTTATAACATTTAATCAAAAAATATCCCAAATAATCCCTCCCAAATTCGAAAATAAAGGCTACTGACCTGCTGCCGACTGGGAAAAGCACTGTTCGTTTGATCGAGTCACCGTCCCTGTGGTCTGGGTGTACATCGGCCTGGTCTTACCCTCAATTTAGAGGCCAGGTCTTTGATAACGGGACCAGACCCGTTCGTGCAAGATTTATTCGGCGTACGACCTCCAGATGATTAGATCCGGCTTCGAAGGACCAATTTGTTAAAGGAATTTAATTGCTCTATGTTTTAATACCCAATTAAAATTATTCAGTACTGGGATCAAGAAAGAAAACTCATACATTTACAGCAACATAATAGTATTCTGATTAGTACATATACAGTAACATAATAGTATTCGGATTAGTACATATACAGTAACATAATAGTATTCTGATTAGTCAGTCCTGATTGTAATGTATACATAATTAGACATCATTGATAAAAATTCCCTTAACAGAAGTTCGAACTGCTTGGGCATAGACCTGGAAAGTATGACAGATCTCTGCAGTAGATTGCAACTCCTCCCCCTTTGGCAGTTCTATCTTGACAGAAAGTGTTATAGTTGAGTATGGAAATCTCAGAATTTTTGGTGGCTTCCTAAGCCAGGATTCAGACACGGCAAGGACATCAGGGTTGGCAGAGTGTGCTAAAGCAGTGAGTAAAACAAACTTAGGGAGGAGGCTTTTGATGTTGACATGCATGAAACCAAGGCTTTTTCGAACACAAAAGTCAACAAATGAGGGTGCCTGGAGACATGCAGGACCTGGGTTTACCTCCACATCACCCGAGGAACAGAGGAGGAGTAGGATGAGGGTGCGGCTAAAGGCTATCAAAACTGGTCGCCTAGAGCATTGGGGACAAGGAATAAAAGGAGCAGATTTATGGGTGTGGTAGAATATATTCAGGGCATAATGTGCAGACAGGGGTATGGTGGGGTGCGGGTACAGCGGAGGTAAGCCCGGGCACTGGGTGATGATAAGAGAGGTTGTATCTCTGGACATGCTGGTTATAATGGGTGAGGTCACCGCATGTGTGGGAGGTGGGACAAAGGAGGTATCAGAGGTGTGAGGAGTGGAACTAGGGGCTCCATTGTAAACTAAAACGATGATAACTGACCTGAAGACCAGTATACAAGGCATATTGATACTTGAGATAGACATACAGCGAGGCATAAAGTAATCGCAGGTCTTGATTGAGAGAGCTTGCTAAAACAACAGGTGAGACAACAACAGCTAGTCAGCTAACACAACAACAGCAGGTAAAATGGCGATGACTAGGCAGAGAGGGTCGGATTAACTACACACAGAGCCTGAGTTCGCCGCTGGGGCCGACAGACAAAACATAAATACACAGAATGGAGTACCGTGATTAATGGACAGTCCAGCAGGCATCAGCTATGTAGCCAAGTGATCATAGTGGGCACAGACAACAGCACAAGGTCCAGAAGCTAGAGACAACAATATATCATGCAAAGCAGCCATAACTGTCAGAAAGTGTCCATTATTGAGACTTTGAATGAAGAGTCTTTGAATGGAGATACAGTATCTACATATATTTTAGGATGTTGTGTATGTTACGCCCCTGAAAACAGTGGAGAAATAATCACGAGAGTGATATGGTGTTGTTTTCTCAATTCAACTTTTAGTGCAATGAAAAAAGACCGCTATTTCCCCAGGAATATGGGTGGAGACCAGAGCAATCGATCTCAGGCTCATAGATTAAGAGCATTTCGTAGATCACAGATTAACACTTTTAGGCACCACAAAATAAAGTAATCAATATAACATTTACACATTACTCTCACAATTCGTACCCTTTGTACGCTTGATGGATTTGAACTTTAACACAATTATATGAATGTTATCAATCTCTATCAACTAATGCTGAATGCATGATCTTTTTAACCTTAGATGTTTTAAGATCCTCACATACTATGAACTTACTAATACTTTTTAATATATAACAGGCTATGAATATTTCCTTTAACCTGTCACATGTATCCCTGGAAATAATCAGAATTAATGTAAACACTACAGTTTTGAAAACATAGCTTGTCCTAAAAAGTGGCCTCTTGGCACATCTTACCCTGGATATGGGGTAAATTGAGCCGCGGGACAAGGTAAGTTAAGCCGTGTACACATTTCTGTACTGAATGAAATATGACACCTACATTCTTAAAACCATGTTTATCTTTATTTCCAAACACAATCGCTTTTTTGTCTTTTAATAATTTTAAGCATTTTTCAACACAGACTTAACACCTAACAAATACTTTCTAATTTGTATTTTTTTTTAAACATAGGCCAGGCCCTGTTGCTACCTCATATCCCAGAGATAATGCATTGCATTACACCTGGGAGAAAAGCACTTCCATTTGCTCAAATTGCCATTGGCTCAACTTACCCAAGCAAACATTTTGACTATATTAGCCCACACAGCGACAAGGATGCACTTTCGTGCTAGGTTTAGGACCTCATATTGAACCTTACAGAAACCCCAATTAATTTATAGAACAATCTTAAAATGATATACTTTGGTTTAGATACAAGCATCATAAATCCTCTAACACAAATTCATTTGACTTGGTGAAAATATATTTTTTAACCTAACTTACTACTTTTTCCATGTGGTTTCTTCCTTGACTGACTCCATGAAAGGATGACCTCTTCCTAAATATTTGTGTCATTATTAATTTGGTATAGTTTCCTAAGAACAACTTACCCCTTTAGCTCAACTTGGGAGCCCCATAGGGCAGTGCACAATTGGCCCAGCGTCGTCTGGGTTAGGGTTAGGCCGGGGAAGGCCGTCATTGTAAATAAGAATTTGTTCTTAACTGACTTGCCTAGTTAAATAAAGTTGAAATAAAAATCAAATAAAAACACTCTCCCCCTATGTGCATGCATGTGTGTCTGGTCTGTGCTCATTAATTGTAACAAGATCAGCCATGTAGTCTACCTGTCATATTCTGTTGAAGCTTGCAGGTGGGATGGCAAGTAGCCTGGTGGTTAGAGTGTTGGACTGTAAGGTTGCAAGATTGAATCCCGAGCTGACAATGTAAAACTCTGTTCTTCTGCCCATGAACAAGGCAGTTAACCCACTGTTCCTAGGCCGTCATTGAAAATAAGAATTTGTTCTTAACTGACTTGTATAGTTAAATAAAGGTAAAATAAAAAAAATGTCATTTTGAAAGAGACAGGACCCAGAGCCGGAGGACTTTGCATCACAAAAAGACAGTTTTCTGGCGCTGTTGGTAAGCGGACCTGACCTCCTCACTGGTTGGCTGAAAACACTACAAATTATCTGTCATTTGCAGATGATGTAGCCTGGTCCCAGATTGTTTTTTGTGCTGTCTTGTCAACCCCCCAATAACCCAAAGACAAATGCAAGGATATTGTTTGTGGACTTTGCTCTGCTTTCAATAACATCATCCCAGAACTGCTACAAGACAAACTTTGCCAGCTGTATGTGTCCAGCTCCATCTGCCAGTGGATCACTAACTGCCTAATCAACAAGATGCAACATGTGAAGCTGGGAAAACACCTTTTAGATTCTTTATCCCTCAGCACCAGAGCTTCTCAAGGATTCTTTCTCTAACCTCCACTCTTTACACCTTAGGTGAAATTGCCACAAGGATGGTGGGTCATGTCCCCCCTTGGGCTGTGGTGGTCATGACATTTTTCAGCCAATGATTGTCAAGCAAATTACTGCCGGTCTCATGGTAATTAACATAAAGATATTTAGCATCTCCTGGCTTCAATGCATAGCCTACAATCTACTGATACAGACCATTGGAACATCTACATTTTAAAAAGCCTAATAAATCCATTTAATATAGCCTACACCATCACAATAAATCTATTATTTATTTTAGACAGGTCTGAAGAAACATGATATGAAAAAAAATCATTCTGAAGAACACAATAGCATACACAGAGTTGCCCTTATGTTAGGCCCTTATCTGGCTATGCCATATGGCTGTGGGTGACACTAGTTAATTTAGCAGACCAGATTTGATTAGAATTCCATGGCATTATTTTATATTATTTTATAGTATAAGGAATGCAATTGAACATAGCTGAATAAAATATAAAGGATATTTTCTCCAAACGATTTCTGAGGGAGCGTGTGCACATGCAGCTATTCTGTGTTGAGCGGTTAACAAAGAAACAGGTCCTCTTATATGCTCTATTTAGAGATATTTATGCAACTTTAGTTGTAATACAAACACTGTGCTAAATGTTTTGATTTTTAATACATTCCAAGGCTGCATGATGTGACTAATTATGATTTGAAAAGTTGCATGAAAAGCATGAACTTGGCAATGTTTTTTGCGCAGGCTCCACACACATCATCAGTCTCTCATTCACGATTTGACAAGCATTTGATAATGTCTCAAATTTCCCAACGGCATCCCCCTTTTGTGGCCGCAATGCCCCTAAAATAATCCTTGCCATTTGCCGTTGTGCCCTTGGGCTGAATATAATCATTATATTTCCCTTCTCCCGGCTGCTTGCTCCGAAGCACCTCTCATTCACATGGCTCTCTCGGATATCTTAATTCTTATTAGCCAAAGCCCATCATGTGATCGGGCCCTTCTCACAATTCAGCTCCAAAGTAGGCTACAAGTGAAGACAGACACATCAGGGATGCAACTGCGCGTCCTTCTCATCGAATTCTGAGGGGCATATTGAAGATGTTGGAAAAAATGTTCACATTTACTTTTCATCAGCGAACAAGATGATTATGCCTAACAAACAGCGAAAGCACTAGCCTATGTGTCAATCTACTATCCCCCAAATTACAAAAGTTGACCTATTCTATTGGTCTACTTGTCCTTCTGTGCGAGAAATACATTTTCCAGACATAGTTTGGGACAGTTGTGGGATGCGATAGATCCCAAATTAATATAACCACTAGCATAAAAAAAAACGTTTTAAAGCAATGAGGCTGATGCAATAGATCAGAACGTTTAGCTTAAAATGTTGATAAACTATTAGGCTATTTCTTCACATTATAAGTGCAGCAATGCGCACACAACAGTAAGCGCGAATGTTCCAAAATGCAATCAATTAGCGGTAAAACACCTTTCTCAAAAGTAACCACAAATGTGATTATACATGCAATGCTTTATTATAAAGCTGCATTTTTATAGTGAAAATGATCTTCCCTAAATTTGAAACTCACGCACCTCCTATGTATGCCAGTTAGTCTCTACACTGGTTGTAAAGCGGATTAATGTGCTGAATTTTAAGAAGTTATTTGGCCACTTTATTTTAGTGAAACAAACCCTCTGCTAGACTACATTAGGTGTGCGACTATGATTTGAAAAACTCGCAAAAAAAGGCATGTGCTGTTTCTTGCATTACTGTACATAAGCTGGGCATCATTCACAAGTGATTATATATAATTCACAAGTGATAGGCTAATATTGTCACCCATCAGACTATTATTGATTTAATCTTGTCTTTACATATACTAAATAATCTATGTCCGAATGTTTTATTTCTTTAGAATGGACCATTATCATGCATCTGTCTCGAAACGGGCAGGGGAAAAATATATGTAAATTATGCACTTAAATAGCGAATGGAGGACGCTTTTCTCGTGGATCATTTTCATGCCAGCCAGGTAAGCTATATTCCTGTTGTAAAGAGAAGTAATGCGCTTAATATTAGGAAAGTTGAGAAATCAATTTAGTAGCCCTAGCTTATAGAAAGCTGATGGGATCCTCTTCTTTTTAATAGATGCCATCAAAACTCTGTTTTCTCACGCAATTGTATAGCATATAGAAATGTTGCGCAACATGAGCTCATGGGCTCTCATGAAGTGTTTGATTTGATTTTCAAATACATTTGCATTGATGTCAGAGTGATTAGAGGGACAATAGAGCGCTGAGTACCAGGCAGTTTGCAAGTTTGGCAGGCTACTAATGACCATCAGCAGCATCAGAGCTTGGAGGAGTATAGTTACCATGACTAAACAGTCACATGGAATTTGACTGTGGTCATGACTAATAACTGCCGGTGTGGCAGGAATACAGTCACCGCAACAGTCCCAGTCCTCCCCAATATTTAGAACAGGTTGATTCATCTGGGCTCCCCAGATAGCATATTAATTAACATGTCATATTTTTTTACATTTTTATATAACCTTCATTATAATAAGCAATGGCAAAATGTGCAGAATTACAGTAAATTAGCTTAAACGGTCAGATTTGGCTCCTCCTTTTGTGTGTGCATTTGGTCGATATGTCATTGTGGTCATGCGCGCTTCAACCGATGTAGCTAGTTCATTAGCAAAGCTATATAGCCACTTGTAGCTAGTTCATTAGCAAAGCTATATAGCCACTTGTAGCTAGTTCATAAGCAAAGCTATATAGCCACTTGTAGCCAGCAATTTGTCCAGTATGTGTTGATATAATTTCTAAGGATTTGTTTTTGGACTGAAGCTGTAGAGATCGGTAAGAAATGTAACTTCTGTTGCCAAGTATCTTTTACAGATGCACAATCGAGAGCATCCTGTCGGGCTGTATCACCGCCTGGTTCGGCAACTGCTCCGCCCACAACCGCAAGGCTCTCCAGAGGGTAGTGAGGTCTGCACAACGCATCACCGGGGGCAAACTACCTGTCCTCCAGGGCACCTACCCCAAACGATGTCACAGGAAGGCCAAAAGATCATCAAGGACAACAACCACCTGAGCCACTGCCTGTTCACCCCGCTATCATCCAGAAGGCGAGGTCAGTACAGGTGCATCAAAGCTGGGCCCGAGAGACTGAAAAACAACTTCTATCTCAAGGCCATCAGACTGTTAAACAGCCATAACTGAGTGGCTGCTGCCAACATACTGACTCAACTCTAGCCACTTTAAATAATGGAAAAATTGATGTAATAAATGTATCACTAGCCACTTTAAACAATGCCACTAATGTTTACATACCCTACATTACTCATCTCATATGTATATACAGTACTCTATACCATCTACTGCATCTTGCCTATGATGTTCGGCCATTACTCATTCATATATTTTTATGTACATATTCTTATTCATTCCTTTACACTTGTGTGTATAAGGTAGTTGTGTGAAATTGTTAGGTTAGATTACTTGTTAGATATTACAGCATGGTCGGAACTAGAAGCACAAGCATTTCGCCACACTCGCATTAACATCTGCAAACCATATGTATGTGACATCAGTCTTTTATGCATTAAATTACCTCCTTTGATGCTTGCATTGATCAGTTATACCGTTTAAATCTGTTCTTTTTGCATTTTGGCTAATAGTCAACTTTTAAAGTAACATTCCCAGATTTCCATGAAATTTGACCTATAAATAAAATTGTTTTTCATTCTAAAAAATGGTCATTAAAGGGTAACTCTTAACCCCAATTTCAGCTCGCACAACCCCTTCAATGTATATATAAATTTTCCTTTATTACTTTCTAACCCTACCACCCCTCCCCTAATTGGAGTAAACTGGTGAACAGCAAAGCGTAGGCTTCTACTTCCAGCTTATTCACACTATATACATTTTACCGGTACAGTTTATTTTACAATAGTTATATTTTGTTTGTTTTAAGTCCTGTCCTTCCTCTAACCTTAATCTCTCCCATCTATTTCTTTCACAGACGTTTTGAATCTACAGTGCATTGCGAAAGTATTCGGCCCCCTTGAACTTTGCGACCTTTTGCCACATTTCAGGCTTCAAACAAAGATATAAAACTGCATTTTTTGGTGAAGAATCAACAACAAGTGGGACACAATCATGAAGTGGAACGACATTTATTGGATATTTCAAACTTTTTTAACAAATCAAAAACTGAAAAATTGGGCGTGCAAAATTATTCAGCCCCCTTAAGTTAATACTTTGTAGCGCCACCTTTTGCTGCGATTACAGCTGTAAGTCGCTTAGGGTATGTCTATCAGTTTTGCACATCGAGAGACTGACATTTTTTCCCATTCCTCCTTGCAAAACAGCTCGAGCTCAGTGAGGTTGGATGGAGAGCATTGTTGAACAGCAGTTTTCAGTTCTTTCCACAGATTCTCGATTGGATTCAGGTCTGGACTTTGACTTGGCCATTCTAACACCTGGATATGTTTATTTTTGAACCATTCCATTGTAGATTTTGCTTTATGTTTTGGATCATTGTCTTGTTGGAAGACAAATCTCCGTCCCAGTCTCAGGTCTTTTGCAGACTCCATCATGTTTTCTTCCAGAATGGTCCTGTATTTGGCTCCATCCATCTTCCCATCAATTTTAACCATCTTCCCTGTCCCTGCTGAAGAAAAGCAGGCCCAAACCATGATGCTGCCACCACCATGTTTGACAGTGGGGATGTTGTGTTCAGGGTGATGAGCTGTATTGCTTTTACGCCAAACATAACATTTTGCATTGTTGCCAAAAAGTTCAATTTTGGTTTCATCTGACCAGAGCACCTTCTTCCACATGTTTGGTGTGTCTCCCAGGTGGCTTGTGGCAAACTTTAAACAACACTTTTTATGGATATCTTTAAGAAATGGCTTTCTTCTTGCCACTCTTCCATAAAGGCCAGATTTGTGCAATATACAACTGATTGTTGTCCTATGGACAGAGTCTCCCACCTCAGCTGTAGATCTCTGCAGTTCATCCAGAGTGATCATGGGCCTCTTGGCTGCATCTCTGATCAGTCTTCTCCTTGTATGAGCTGAAAGTTTAGAGGGACGACCAGGTCTTGGTAGATTTGCAGTAGTCTGATACTCCTTCCATTTCAATATTATCGCTTGCACAGTGCTCCTTGTGATGTTTAAAGCTTGGGAAATCTTTTTGTATCCAAATCCGGCTTTAAACTTCTTCACAACAGTATCTCGGACCTGCCTGGTGTGTTCCTTGTTCTTCATGATGCTCTCTGCGCTTTTAACGGACCTCTGAGACTATCACAGTGCAGGTGCATTTATACGGAGACTTGATTACACACAGGTGGATTGTATTTATCATCATTAGTCATTTAGGTCAACATTGGATCATTCAGAGATCCTCACTGAACTTCTGGAGAGAGTTTGCTGCACTGAAAGTAAAGGGGCTGAATAATTTTGCACGCCCAATTTTTCAGTTTTTGATTTGTTAAAAAAGTTTGAAATATCCAATAAATGTCGTTCCACTTCATGATTGTGTCCCACTTGTTGTTGATTCTTCACAAAAAACTACAGTTTTATATCTTTATGTTTGAAGCCTGAAATGTGGCAAAAGGTCGCAAAGTTCAAGGGGGCCGAATACTTTCGCAAGGCACTGTATATACGTTTTACAGACACAGTACCTTAGTTATTTAACCTTCAGCTCCATCCAACCCCTCCCATCTCTCTCTTAACACCATCCATATTGAATATTGCATTTCTATTTGCCATATACTGAATTTCACAAAAGTTCTGAACCTTTCTATTCTCATAATTTATACAGATTGTAAATTTGAAAAAACATTTTTGATTAAAGTATTATTATATTATTGATCGATTGACAGTAGTGCTATCTGCAGAGTTAGCTCCAGGTAAATGTTGCAATTCTTCAGCCATTCCTGGACCTGTGATCAAAAACAAGCCACCAAAAAACAAGCTGTCAAACATACCCTCGTAAAACTGACTATCCTACCGATCCTTGACTTTGGCGATGTCATTTACAAAATATCCTCCAACACTCTACTCAGCAAATTGGATGCAGTCTATCACAGTGCCATCCCTTTGTCACCAAAGCCCCATATACTACCCACCACTGAGACCTGTATGCGCTCGTTGGCTGGCCCTCGCTTCATATTCGTCGCCAAACCTACTGGCTCCAAGTCATCTATACGTCTTTGCTAGGTAAAGCCCTGCCTTATCTCAACTCACTGGTAACCATAGCAGCACCCACCGTAGCATGCGCTCCAGCAGGGATATTTCACTGGTCACCACCCAAAGCAAATTCCTCCTTTGGCCGCCTTTCCTTCCAGTTCTCTGCTGCCAATGACTGGAACGAACTGCAAAAATCACTGAAGCTGGAGACTCATATCTCCCTCACTAACTTTAAGCATCAGCTGTCATAGCTTACAGATCATTGCTCCTGTACATAGCCAATCTGTAAACAGCCCACCCAACTACCTCATCCTCATATTGCTTTTTGTTTTTTTTCTCCTTTGCACCCCAGTATCACTACTTGCACATTCATCTTCTGCACGTCTATCACTCCAGTGTTTAATTGATAAATTCTAATTATTTTACCAATATGGCCTATTTATTGCCTTACCTCCCTTATCTTACCTCATTTGCACACTGTATATATAATTTTCTATTGTGTTATTGACTGTACATTTGTTTATTCCATGTGTAACTGTGTTGTTTGTCACACTGCTTTGCTTTATCTTGGCCAGGTCACAGTTGTAAATTATAAATTGTTCTCAACTGGCCTACCTGGTTAAATAAAGGTGAAATTAAAAAATAAACATATGGACAGTACCAAAACAAATGACGTAATGATTCTGTCTCTTCGCAGCAAAATCTGCAGAGCTGGGAAGGATGTATCCCCCATATATATAACATTCTATTGGTTTCAAGAATATTGTATAATTATTTAAATTGAAAAATTCTAAGTTTTGAATCTGGCGTCATTTTGCCTATTAGTTCATAAACCATGTGCCATGGAATCGGTACGTCAAACATCTCTTCCCAACTATTTTGCACAGCTGTCAATTGTACAGCTGTCAATTCTTTGGTCTTTAAATGAAACTGATATACTTTTTTTATTCATCACAATTTTCTTTAACCAATTATGGTCTTTAATGCAGGGCCAACAACCAAGTTCCCTACTGCTTCCCACTTTCACTTTCCCCTTCCATTTTTCCGGTAATGCTGCAATAGTAGGTTGCAATTTTAGGTAGACATTTCCATATATTTCTGTTAGCTGCATGCGTGACATAACTCCACCAGTCCTATTTATGATATAATTTACAAAGATAATACCTTTTTTAAACATTTTTTCAAAAAAGAGTTTAAAAAAATCTATTAGTATATTTGAGTTTAACCACAATATTTGTTATGTCTTTTTCTGGTGGATTAAATTGAAATTGCAACCAACGTTCTATGGCTTGTTTTAAAAATAGCGATATTGTCAGGGTTTTCCTGTGGTGAAGTAGAGGAGGACCAAAATGCAGCGTGGTTCGTTAGATACATATTTAATGATGAAGAAAACACGAACAATACAAAACAACAAACGTCAAAAACCGAAACAGCCCTGACTGGTGCAACAAACACAGAGACAGGAACAATCACCCACAAAACCCAACACCAAACAGGCTACCTAAATATGGTTCCCAATCAGAGACAATGATTCACACCTGCCTCTGATTGAGAACCATATCAGGCCAAACATAGAACTAGACAAACTAGACATGAAACATAGAATGCCCACTCATATCACACCCTGACCAAACAAAACATAGAAATATACAAAGCAAACTATGGTCAGGGTTTGACAGTACCCCCCCCAAGGTGCGGACTCCGGCCGCAAAACCTGAACCTATTGGGGAGGGTCTGGGTGGGCATCTGTCCGCGGTGGCGGCTCTGGTGCTGGACGTGGCCCCCACTTCACCATAGTTTTAGTCACCCACCTTGTCCGCTTCCGTGATCTCCGAACCACGGCGACCCTACTTGATGACCCCACTGGACAGAGGGGCAGCTGCTCGGGACAGAGGGGCAGCTGCTCGGGACAGAGGGGCTCTGGCGCCTCTGGGCAGAGGGGCTCTTCAGACTCCGGCAGCAGCGCCGGGCAGAGGGGCTCTTCAGACTCCGGCAGCAGCGCCGGACAGGCGGGAGGCTCCGGCAGCAGCGCCGGACAGGCGGGAGGCTCCGGCAGCAGCGCCGGACAGGCGGGAGGCTCCGGCAGCAGCGCCGGACAGGCGGGAGGCTCCGGCAGCAGCGCCGGACAGGCGGGAGGCTCCGGCAGCAGCGCCGGACAGGCGGGAGGCTCCGGCAGCAGCGCCGGAGAGGCGGGAGGCTCCGGCAGCACTGGAGAGGCGGGAGACTCCGACAGCAGCGCTGGAGAGGCAGGAGACTCCGACAGCAGCGCTGGAGAGGAGGAAGGCTCCGGCAGCACTGGACAGACGGGAGCACCTGTACGGATGAGCCGGAGAGACAGCCTGGTGCGGGGGGCTGCCACCGGAGGACTGGTGCGTGGAGGTGGTGACGGATAGACTTGACCGTGCAGGTGCACTGGAGCTCTTGAGCACCGAGCCTGCCCAACCCTACCTGGTTGCATGCTCCCGGTCGCCCTGCCAGTGCGGCGAGGTGGAATAGCCCGCACTGGGCTATGCAGGCGATCCGGGGACACCATGCGCAAGGCTGGTGCCATGTAAGCCGGCCCAAGGAGACGCACTGGGAACCAGATGCGTAGAGCCGGCTTCATGGCACTTGGCTCGATGCCCACTCTAGCCCGGCCGATAAGCGGAGCTGGAATGTATCGCACCGGTGCCTGCCCGGTCTCTCTCGCCCCCCGGTAACCACAGGAAGTTGACTCAGGTCTCCTACCTGGCGTCGCCATACTTCCTGTGAGCCCCCACCCAATACATTTTTGGGGCTGACTCTCGGGCTTCCATCCACGCCGCCGTGCAGCCTCCTCATACCAGCGCCTCTCTGCCTTTACCTTCTCCAGCTCTTCTTTGGGGCGGCGATATTCTCCAGGCTGTACCCAGGGTCCTTTACCGTCCAACTCATCCTCCCATGTCCAGTCTTCCAAATAATGCAGCCTCTCCCACTGCTGCTGCTGCTGATTGTTGTCACGTCCTTTACCACGCCGCCTGGTCCTTGGTGGGTGGGTGATTCTGTCAGGGTTTTCCTGTGGTGAAGTAGAGGAGGACCAAAATGCAGCGTGGTTCGTTAGATACATCTTTAATGATGAAGAAAACACGAACAATACAAAACAACAACCGTCTAAAACCGAAACAAGTTGTGCCACAAACACAGAGACAGGAACAATCACCCACAAAACCCAACACCAAACAGGCTACCTAAATATGGTTCCAATCAGAGACAATGATTCACACCTGCCTCTGATTGAGAACCATATCAGGCCAAACATAGAACTAGACAAACTAGACATGAAACATAGAATGCCCACTCATATCACACCCTGACCAAACAAAACATAGAAATATACAATGCAAACTATGGTCAGGGTGTGACAGATATTTGGGAGATTATTTCCTTTTCAAATATCTGAAAGTGCGAGGTTGTAATCTGAATAAAGAGAAAAAGGTCATTCTTGAACATGGGGTGAGACATTCTTATTAATTAGCAAAATAACCAGTTTGGATTTAAGTATAACTTTTGTATGACTGAAGTAAGAGGTCTAATGCTTTAATATTGAATAATTTCTGCCCTCCGAATTCATATTCACATTATATAAATAGGCCTGTTTAATTTTGTCTGTCTTGCCGTTCCAAATAAAATTGATTTTTTTTTCTTCATATAATTTAAATAACTGTTTGCAAGGTTTGGCATGACCAAGCGCAAATATGTTAACTGAGATATGACTAACTGCGAAATGAATTAATCAGGGTAATTTTTCCACAAATAGACAACTATTTTCCTTTCCATGGTAGCGAGATCTTATCTATTTTTGCTAACTTTCTATAAAAATGTATTGGAGTGAGATAATGTATTTCTTTCGGGATATATATCCGAGTATGTTGTGTCGCTGTGTCTTTGTGAGACGCAGAGTAGGTGAACGGATGATCTCTGCATGTGTGGTTCCCACCATGAAGCATGGAGGAGGAGGTGTGATGGTGCTTTGCTGATGACACTGTCTGTGATGTATGTAGAATTCAAGGCACACTTAACCAGCATGGCGACCACAGCATTCTGCAGCGTTACACCATCCCATCTGGTTTGCACTTAGTGGGACTATCATTTGTTTTTCTACAAGACAATGACCCAAACCACACCTACAGGCTGTGTAAGGGCTATTTGACCCCTCCATCCCAGGTCAACCCCTCTTCTAAAAATGATCCTCTGGCAGGCAGTACAGGACCAAAACCTCCCGCTACTTGAACAGTTTATTTCCCTGGGCTGTGGCCCTCACCAACTGGCCGGTAGAGAGTAAAGGACTAGGCACTCTCTGCTGCACAACACATGAAGCCATCTCTGAACTGTACACAAAATAACTGCACTATACTATACATTTGCACTCTGTTCATCTCTCTGTATTTAGATATATTCATACTGATTCAGTACATTTGTACATCCATTGTAGATCAACTGTATACCTACTGTTTGTATATTTGTATATCCCCTGCCCATTCTCTATAGCTCTATGCTCACTCTGCCAAGTTGTATATAATGTATTACAGTATGTAAACTTTGTTTAAACTCCACTGTGTCATGTCTTATTATGTCTGTTCCTGTTCTTTCTCTTCACTCTGTCTCTATCTGCTGGTCTTATTAGGTTACCTTCTCTTTCTCTCCTTCTCCAGCTGTTCCTCATCTCCTCTAACTACCTCGTTCACCCTTTCCCCACCTGTTCCCTTTTTTCCCTCTGATTAGGTCTCTACTTCTCTCTCTGTTCCTGCTACTTTCGGTGTCAGATTCTCGTTTGAGTTTCTCATGCCAGAAGCAAGCTATCGTCTCGTTTGCTTCATCCTTGTCCTATCCTGTCGGAATCTGCCTGGCAGGTGCATCCTGTACACTACTAACTGTCTTTCATTTGCACTGTGTCCAGTTCATCTGATGCTACGTGAGATCAGGTACCACTGTTCCTCTATGACCCGCGCCTACCCAGAGCGACCTGCAGCCTGTCGCCGCTAACCCAGCTATTCTCCTCTGCTGCTAAGAAGGGGACTCTCTTGCTATTCATCAGAGGGACTTTATGTTTCATTTGTCGCCCTCTCTGCGGGTTGTCTATTTTGCCATTATCAACGTCTGAAGAGAATCTATGTCTTACCTGTGTTCTCATTAAAGAACTCTGTTTTTGTTAAACCGCTTTTGGGTCTTCACTCAAGTGCACAACACACTGTCTGTGTTCTGTCTCTAAACGTTGTCTATCACTACCAGCACCATATCACCAAGTAAAATTCTGAGTATGTATAAATGTATTTGGCGAATAAAGGTAATTCTGATTATGTGATAAATTGTCACACCTGTCCATAAGAGTTGACAAGACAGCACACACATCTGGGACAAGGCTACAGGTTATGTGAGGGTGAGAAAGAGAAGCTTTGTACAACATCTCACCGAACCTCTCCAAATATCTCCATTAACCACCCTACAAAGATATGCATTTACATTCAACTTGAATCCAGCCACACAGTCACAATTATGGCTAAACCTGCCCATTTCTACAATTTATCTTATTCAATTTTGAAACCTAACCCTAACTTAAACCCTAACCTTAACCACACTGCGAACATTATGCTTAACCCGACCCTTAAATTAAGACGAAAATGGCATGTCATGGCAAAAATATGTAGAATTGCAGGAAATTAGCTTAAAATGTGTCTCTCCATTGTTAAGAGGTCCACTGAAATGTTTTTTCCCCCGTGAGACAAGTCCCGCTTAGGACTGAGACTGAGAAGCAGTATATAAATGAGGCTTTTGTCCTATTATGGAGTGGTGCTGTGAATTTATGATCCCTTGACAAGCAGCGAGCGATTATGTCTCTCTGGCCTCCTCTGTTAGGCCTCCCCACTACACCCTGCTGTTTCTGCTCATCCTGACCATGAAGCCATGACAATATTTATGACCTACTACTCCCCATCAGGGTTATTATGGCCCCATTGGAATCTAACCATTGAGTGTTTTCCCCATTGCCACACAGCAGTTGCAGTGTCATTCATCAACCACCATGAGTTGGCCCATATAAAGGGAAATACTTCAGGAGGGTATTTCTAAACAGCCCTCATTTTACAAATTTGCTCAAGTCTAATACCAAAACACATGGACTTTTATATGCAGAGATCCACTGCTGCTCAATGATTATATGGCAGCAACATATCTTGAAAGAGGCTTAATGACTAATTAGGCCTGCTGATAGTCCACAGATATGTGTTTTTCAGGTATAAAATGTCCTTAATCCAACATCTTTGTCCTCTAAAACAACGTATGTTGATTCAGTGCAGCCTGCTTCTGTATCCATTTCAGTGCAATTTAACAATGGTCGTTAATATGTGACATGTACCAGCCTGTTCTCGTGTTTCGTCTCATGCCAGCATCATGGACACAACACAGAGCACCTCCAATTTGGCACCAGAATAAAGAGCTGTTTTTTTGTCTGAATGATTCTGCTTTATCAAACCAGAAACATGCCTTCCCCATTTCAAATCAGACAAATCTGATTTGTGTTGAATTGATTGTTCAGTAGCCATCACCTTTAGCTTTATTATAGGGACTAAAACAAACAAACAGCTGTAGCTTCAGTAGACGGCTGTAATTGAGGAGCTTGTGAACCATAGCAAATGTACCTCTATGCTAATATTCTCTTTGTCCTGTAAAAATCGACTTCACAATTAACACACGTGTATACATGATGGACAAACACATCATAAAGACAGGGTAACAGAGCCACCTCCTGGCCAGACAAAGTGCTACAGGTACACAACCTGAACAAAGTCTCATGACCTCCAGCAGGTGGGGTGGGTGAACATTTTGGTTGTCTGCATTTTAGGGGGTGAAAAGTTAGGAACAAATATTTATTTAATCATGTAACCAGCTCCCAAAATGGATCTCATTCACTATGAAGAAGCACTTGGATTGGAAGAGGATGAACCACTCAAATGACTTATGCAGGCATGCACTGTATGTGGGCATACAACTACAGAGGCAAATGTACTATTTTAATCTGTAAATAATGTCGAAAAAAATGAACAGATTGAAAATAGGCACATCAATAATAAGATACACAGTAACATAGTTATCTATATTATCTAGACACAACAGAAATAATATCCATTAAACTGTTTGCTTTCCAATTCACTGGACATGATCCTGGTCATGCCTGTGATAACACCCACTAACCAGCCGCCTTCTCTCTCTGCCTCTCGACTCAGTCAATGAGTAACTTTCCATGAGTTCAACACTGTGCTTTTAGCGTCTACATATCCAGCCATTAATCTATATGAAATCATCATGTCTGCCTCAGTGCACCAACATCTTAACCCCGGGGCGATCTCTTGTCTACAGGTTGCTGCTTGTTCACAACTTCAGAGACACCAGCTCAGATCTGGTTAGACAAGCTCTGTCAGGTTACAAAAAAAAAAAGAAAGCAAAACAGTCGTCAGATTTCAGTGTGAACATGTGAATTGTTTTAGCTCTATGGTGTAATATGTTAGGCTACTGTTAAATTACCACTGTTTCAGATAATCCCCTTCTCTAATCTGTCTTTCAATTTGGTAAATATATATATTTTTTAAACGGGTCAGTCTATTTGGCTAATGCTACAGTTGTGTGACTGACTACTGACTAGATTGTCTGATAAGATGACAAATAGTCTACTGGCTTGCGTAATTTCAACCTTTAGACTCTTGCCCTGTTGCCTTGTTTGAAACAACTGGGAATTTGGAACTGGGAAAAAATGATCTCCAACTGGGTAAAAACAATTTGAAATGATCATCCAACTCAGAATTCTAACTCGGGAACTCATTCCTCTTTCTAGAGCTCCGACATTTTCTGACAGCAAGGTCACTGACATCACGATGTGACCTCGTATTTTCCCGATTTCCCAGTGGTTTTGAATGCAGCATAAGTCTCCTGTCATTGAGGAGACTCCATTCGTCACAAAAAGTCCCTGTTGCAGCATCCAGGTGAGCACAACCTGTACCAGTGTATTTCAGGGTGGGGATCGCTTTACTTTTGAGACAGACCCCAACAGAAAAAGGCTGGGCTAGTCAGATGACCACACAGAGAAAGTAAACAATAACGTCTTGTTTCCAATGAAATACAGTTGGGGGTTATTCACTTTCAGATGGAATCACCTCAGGAATGTATCTGTTGTACAAACCAAATAGGCTACCATTAGAGATGATATTGTAATGACCTAAATAGATCATGATTAAATGAATGTCCAGGACATAGGATCAAGCTCTCTGCGAAATACAGAGCAAAGTGATAAACGTGTCCTAATCACCACACAACAAAATAACATCAGAACACAAGCACGTCCAAGCAGGTCGCTACAATATTATTAATTGGGTGCATTTGTAAATTCTACGATTTCAGAGCACTCTAGTCTGTGTGCGAGAGTGCAGATTAACTGAGGAATTTGCAAACGCGTAACAGCCGTTGAATATGACCTGCATCAGTAAATGTCAGCAAATTTTTTTTTTAATTGTTGCTAACAGCACAGTTACATTCTGAACACACTGCTGCATTGCATGACTGAGCGTTGCAAAATTAATGTACACATACATGTTAACGAGACTGTGTAGCCAGACGCTATAATATAACTATTTTTGAAGCTTAATGCACTGCAAGTCCCGCCGCTCCCATCTCCTCATTGGTTTTTAGAAGCATACAACCACATGGTTGATTGAACACAAAGCTTTTACTATCTCATCCTGGAATATACAAGGTCGGAGGTCACCTGTCTTTGGCCTAAACAGCAGGAACCCAGACTTCCTCACATAAATTGGAAATACAGACATTGTCATCCTACAAGAAACATGGTACAGAGGAGACAGACCCACCGGTTGCCATCTAGGTTACAGAGAGCTAGTAGTCCCATCCACCATACTACGAGGTGTGAAAAAAGGGAAGAGACTCTGGGGGTATGCTAATTTGATATAGAGCAGACCTAACCCCCTCTATTAAATTAGTCAAAACAGGAACATTTTACATAAGAGAAAAATGTCCTTGTGTGCGCTACATATCTCTCCCTCCAATAGAATCCCCATACTTTAACGATGACAGCTTCTCCATCCTAGGCCCAGGGACATGTACTCGTCTGTGGCAACCTAAATGCCAGAACTGGACAAAAACCTCTTAGCAAACAGGGGGACAAACACCTACCTGGAGGTGACAGCATTCTGTCCCAAATATGCCCCCCAAGACACAACCAACAAAAACGGGTCACAACTCCTGCAGCACAGTCACATGCTGGGTCTGTACGTAGCCAAAGGTAGGCTTCGAGGGGACTTACAGTAGGTACACCTATAGCTCATTCTTTGGCACTGTAATCTACTACTGTAGATTACTTTATCACTGACCTCAACCCAGAGTCTCTCAGTGTCCACAGTCAGCCCACTGACACTCCTATCAGATTACAGCAAAATCACAGTCTTCTTGAACAGAGCAATATTCAATCATGAGGCATCAAAGCCAAAGGAAATGCATAATGTTAAGAAATGCTATAGTTGGAAGGAAAGTAGTGTAGAAACCTAGGAAAAAATTAGGCAACAACAAATTCTGTCTTTTTTATACAACTTCCTGGACAAAATATTTCACTGTAATAGCGAAGGTGGAAACTTGGCAGTAGAAAACTTAAAACCTGTTTTCTGTTTATACTGTTTAAGACATTTTTACAAAACTGAAATACCTTATTTTCCAAATGCACTGTATTTGACCTCTCAGCTTCCCAATCAAATCAAAACATTTCAAGCAGACAACCTAAGAAAATTAACAACCATGACAAATGGTTTGATGAAGAATGCAAGATCTAAGAAAGAAACTGAGAAACCTATACAACCAAAAACATAGAGACCCAGAAAACCAATACAGAAATAAATATAAGGTACAGCGGATCAGAAATCAGCTCAATGGAACTGAAGAATCCATAGAATCTAACCACTTCTAGGAAAATGGGAACACACTAAACCAACAACAACACAAAGATTTGTGTATGGAAATGTATGGGTATACCACTTCTCCAATCGGTTTGGCTCTATAACAAAGAACAAACAGCAAAAACATATACAGTACCAGTCAAAAGTTTGGCCACACCTACTCATTCAAGGGTTTTTCTTTAGTTTTACTATTTTCTACATTTTCTACATACATACATAGAATGTGAAGACATCAAAACTATGAAATAACACATATGGAATCATGTAGTAACCAAAAAAGTGTTAACATTTGAAACTAGGGGGCACTATTTTTATTTTTGGAAAAATAACATTCCCAAAGTAAATGGCCTATTTCTCAGGAGCAGATGCTAGAATATGCATATAATTGACAGCTTAGGATAGAAAACACTCTAAAGTTTCCAAAACTGTCAAAATATTGTCTGAGTATAACAGAACTGATATTGGAGGCGAAACCCTGAGGAAAATCCAATCAGGAAGTGCCCCTTATTTTGAAACCGTTGTGTTCCTATCCACCCCTATTGGCCATTGAAAGGGATATCAACCAGATTCATTTTTCTACGTATTCCCTAAGGTGTCTACAGCCTTTAGACGTAGTTTCACGCCTTTATGTTGAAGAATGAGCGTAAACGACTACATTGCGTAAGTGGCCAGCAGAGGGACCTCAGAGTGATTCTTGCGTAAAAGACAGATTTTTCCACTCGCTCCTACTGAAAAGCCAATTGTCCCGGTTGATATATTATCGAATAGATATTTGAAAAACACCTTTAGGATTGATTATAAAAAACGTTTGCCATGTTTCTGTCGATATTATGGATATAATTTGGATTTTTTTTCGGCATTGTCGTGACCGCTATTTCCGGTGGATTTCTCAACATAACGTGACCAACAAACGGAGGTATTTTGGGTATAAAAATAATCTTTATGGAACAAAAGGAACATTTGCTGTCTAACTGGGAGTCTCGTGAGTGAAAACATCTGAAGATCATCAAAGGTAAACGATTAATTTTGAATGCTTTTCTGATTTTCGTGACCAAGCTTCCTGCTGCTAGCTGGACATAATGCTATGCTAGGCTATCGATAAACTTACACAAACACTTGTCTTGCTTTGGCTGTAAAGCATAATTTCAAAATCTGAGATGACAGGGTGATTAACAAAAGGCTAAGCTGTGTTTCGCTATATTTCACTTTTGATTTCATGAATATGAATATTTTCTAGTAATATTTTTTGACCTTTGCACTATGCTAATTAGTGTAGTTGATGACAATTCTCCCAGATCCGGGATGGGTAGTTCCAAGAAGTTCCAAAATATATTTTAGATTTGAGATTCTTCAAATAGCCACCCTTTGCCTTGATGACAGCTTTGCACACTCTTGGCATTCTTTCAACCAGCTTCATGAGGTAGTCACCTGGAATGCATTTCAATTAACAGGTGTGCCCTGTTAAAAGTTAGTTTGTTAGCCATTCAGTTGTGTTGTGACAAGGTAGGGGTGGTATCCAGAAGATAGCCCTAATTGGTAAAAGGCCAAGTCCATATTATGGCAAGAACAGCTCAAATAAGCAAAGTGAAATGAAAGTTCATCATTACTTTAAGACATGAAGGTCAGTCAATCCAGAACATTTCTTGAACTTCAAGTGCAATCGCAAAAACCATCAAGCGTTATAATGAACCTTGCTCTCATGAGGACCGCCACAGGAAAGGAAGACCCAGAGTTACCGCTACTGCACAGGATAAATTCATTAGAGTTACCAGCCTCAGAAATTGCAGCCCAAATAAATGCTTCAGACTTCAAGTAACAGACACATCTCAATATCAACTGTTCAGAGGAGACTGCATGAATCAGGCCTTCATGTTCGAATTGCTGGAAAGAAAACATTTCTAAAGGACACCAATAATAAGATGAGACTTGCTTGGGTCAAGAAACACAAGCAATGGACATCAGACCGGTTGAAATTTGTCCTTTGGTCTGATGAGTCAAAATTTGAGATTTTTGGTTCCAACCGCTGTGTCTTTGTGAGAATTAGAGTAGGTGAACGGGTGATCTCCGCATGTGTAGTTCCCACCGTGAAGCATGGAGGAGGAGAAGTGATGGTGCTTTGCTGGTGACATGGTCTGTGATTTATTTAGAATTCAAGGAACACTTAACCAGCATGGCGACCACAGCATTCTGCAGCAATAACCCATCTGGTTTGCACTTAGTGGGACTATCATTTGTTTTTCAACACCTCCAAGCTGTGTAAGGACTATTTGACCAAGAAGGAAAGTGATGGAGTGCTGCACCAGATGACCTGTCCTCCACAATCACCTGACCTCAACCCAATTGAGATGGTTTGGGGATGAGTTGGACCGTGGAGTGAAGGAAAAGCAGCCAACAAGTGCTCAGCATATGTGGGAACTCCTGTAAGACTGTTATAAAAGCATTCCATGTGAAGCTGTTTGAGAGAATTACAAGAGTGTGCAAAGCTGTCATCAAGGCAAAGGGTGGCTACTTTGAAGAATCTCAAAAATAGAATATATTTTGATTTGTTTAACACTTTTTTGGTTACTATATGATTCCATGTGCTATTTCATAGTTTTGATGTCTTAACTAGGGTAGCCTAGTGGTTAGAGCGTTGGATTAGTAACCGAAAGGTTGCAAGTTCAAATCCCCGAGCTGACAAGGTACAAATCTGTCGTTCTGCCCCTGAACAGGCAGTTAACCCACTGTTCCTAGGCCGTCATTGAAAATAAGAATTTGTTCTTAACTGACTTGCCTAGTAAAATTAAAATTCTACAATGTAGAAAATAGTGACAATAAAGAAAAACCCTAGATTGAGTAGGTAATTCTATCCAAGATGGCGTAGCAGTCAGACGTCTTTGTCCTTCATCTTGTCGTGTCCCTTGTATATTTTTATATATTTTTCTTCGCATATCTTTTTTATATTTTTCTAAACCTCAACTTCAAAATACTCTCCTGCAACCCGCCTCACCCAATGTGGTGTGGATAGTTTTTTTCTATAGTATTTTTTTTAACCTCGGAACCGGAATCCCCCAACAGAAGCTTGCTAGCTCACTAGCTACTAGCTAGTAGTCAGCTAACCACTGCCAGCGGTCATCAGCTAAACCTTTAACTCGGAAAGCTCTCGCCAGTTTGTACAACGCAACTCAAACCAGACCTATTATCTCTCCATATCCCCAGATTCCTACCGCAAGCTCGGAACCGTTCACCTGGATCATTGCAGCTAGCTAGCTGCAATCCGAGTGACTACTCCTGGCTAACGTCTGTCCCGAAGTAAGCACCAATTAGCCTGGAGCTAGCCCATGCTAGGCCCATTCTCCCGGCTAGCTGAAGAGGCACATCAGCCACTCCTGGGGTACAATACCCGGACCCCTTCTACTGCCGGTACAGGGCACGGAACCCCGCCGATCCATCACAACTCGGCTACTGACGTAACCTGCTCGAGAGGGTACTCAATTGGCCCCTACATTATGACGTCCCCTGAATGCCCATCTGCTAGCATGCTAACCGTGGCCCGCTTGCTGCTAGCCGCGGCCCGCTAGCTGTCTAGAGCATATTGGACTGTTAGCTGAATAGATCCATCGGCCAATTTCTTGGGCCACGATATCTATTTTGCCAATTGGACTTGGACACCTCTGCTACTCGGAACCCTACTAATCCATCACGACTGGTCTATCGACGTCACCACACGCAGAGGCTAAAACGGACTTTCCTCCACCGCTACGTCCCTCTAAGGCCTTTCTGCTAGCTTGCTAGTCCCGGCCTGCTAGCTGTCTGAATCGCTGTGTCTCCAGCCAGCCCAACCACTCACTGGACCTCTATGATAACTCGGCTACGCATGCCTCTCCCTAATATCAATATGCCTTGTCCATTACTGTCCTGGTTAGTGATTATTGTCTTATTTCACTGTAGAGCCTCTAGCCCTGCTCAGTATGCCTTAACCAATCATTTAGTTCTACCTCCCACATATGCGGTGACATCACCAGGTTTAAACGTCTCTAGAGACAATATCTCTCTCATCATTACTCAATACTTAGGATTACCTTCAATGTACTCACATCCTACCATACCTTTGTCTGTACATTATGCCTTGAATCTATTCTATCGCGCCCAGAAACCTGCTCCTTTTACTCTCTGTTCCTAACGTACTAGACGACCAGTTCTGATAACCTTTAGCCGTACCCTTATCCTACTCCTCCTCTGTTCCTCGGGTGATGTAGAGGTTAACCCAGGCCCTGTGTGTCCTCTGGTGCTCTCATCTGTTGACAGCCTTGGTTTAATCCATGTTAACATTAGAAGCCTCCTCCCTACGTTTGTTTTATTCACTGCTTTAGCACACTCTGCCAACCTGAATGTCCTAGCCGTGTCTGAATCCTGGCTTAGGAAGACCACTAAAAACCCTGAAATTTCCATCCCTGACTACAACATTTTCCAACAAGATAGAACTGCCAAAGGGGGTGGAGTTGCAATCTACTGTAGAGATAGCCTGCAGAGTTCTGTCTTACTATCCAGGTCTGTACCCAAACAATTCAAGCTTCTACTTTTAAAAATCCACATATCCTGAAACAAGTCTCTCACCATTGCCGCTTGCTATAGACCACCCTCTGCCCCCAGCTGTGCCCTGGACACCATATGTGAATTGATTGCCCCCCCCATCTATCTTCAGAGTTTATTTTCTTTAAAAGAGATTATTTTCTTTAAAAAAAGGTTGAGTTGCCACAAATACAAATCTAGACACCATTGCCTTAGAGTACACAAAAACTATACATTCCTCAGTCTAAACATCAGTGCCACAAGTAACTTCCACAAAGCTATGAAAGATCTGACAGACAAGGTAAAAAGGGCCTTTTACGCCATCAAAAGGCACATAAAATTCAACATATTAGGATCTGGCTAAAAATACATGAATCAGTTATAGAACCCATTGCCCTTCATGGTTGTGAGGTCTGGGGTCTGCGCACCACCCAATAATTCACTAAATGGGACAAACACCAAATTAAAACTCTGCATGCAGAATTCTGCAAAATATCCTCAGTGTACAACGTAAAACACCAAATAAAGCATGCAGAACAAAATTAGGCTGATACCTGCTCATTACCAAATAAAAAATGAGCCGTTAAATTCTACAACCACCTAAAAGGAAGCGATTCCCAAACCTTCCTTAACAAAGCCATCACCTACAGAAGAGTTCTCTAAGCATGCTGGTCCTGGGGCTCTGTTCACATATACAAACAGGACCCACAGAGCCCCAGGACAGCAACACAATTAGACACAACCAAATCATGAAAAAACTAAAAGATAATTACTTGACACAGTAGAAACAAAAAAAACTGAACAAACTAGAATGTTATTTGGCCCTAAACAGAGAGTACACAGTGGCAGAATACCTGACCACTGTGGCTGACCCAAAACTAAGGAACGTTTTGACTATGTGAGTATAGCCTTGCTATTGAGAGGCTGCCATTGGACTAGACCTGGCTCTCAAAAGAAAGGCTATGTGCACACTGCCCACAAAATGAGGTGGAAACTGAGCCGCACTTCCTAACCACCTACCAAATGTATGACCATATTAGAGGCAAATATTTCCCTCAGATTACACAGACACAGAAATAATTTAAAAAACAAATCCAATTTTGAGAAACTCCCATATCTATTGGATTAAATACCACAGTGTGCAATCACAGCAGCAATATTTGTGACCTGTTGCCACAAGAAAAGGGCAAACTGTCACACCCTGATCTGTTTCACCTGTCCTTGTTATTGTCTCCACCCCCTCCAGGTGTCGCTTGTTTTCCCCAGTGTATTTATCCCTGTGTTTCCTGTCACTCTTTGCCAGTTTGTCTTCTATGTCCAAGCCTATCAGTGGTTTTCCCGTGTTGCCTTTTCTAGTCCTCCCAGTTTTGACCCTTGCTTGTTCTGGACTCTGTACCTGCCTACCTGACCATTCTGCCTGCCCTGACCTCGAGCCTGGCTCCCGCTCTGTACTTCCTGGACTCTGATCTGGTTATGACATTTTGCCTGTCCACGACCACTCTCTAGCCTATTCCCTCTGGATTTATTAAACATCTTAAACTCCAACCATCTGCCTCCTGTGTCTGCATTTGGGTCTCACCTAGTGTCATGAAATAAACAGTAAAGAACAACCATTGTAAATACAACCCATATTTATGTTGATTTATATTCCCTTTTGTACTATTTGCACAACGTTACAACACTGTATATAGCCGTAATATGACATTTAAATTTTCTATATTCCTCTGGAACCTTTGTGAATGTAATATTTACTGTTTATTTTTTTGTTTATTTGTTTATCTTTTGCAATGTAAACATTTCCTATGCCAATAAAGCCCTTTTAATTTAATTGATTGAAATTCCTGGTTCAGGAAAAAGATTGCGGAAGTGGATGCTGAGTTTGAATCAAGCAGCGTGTCGAGCAAAGTTGGTGAAGACGAATGTTCTGAAAGGACAACAGTAGTAGCGAAAACTGGAACAAAATGGAAATCGTCAAAAATTAGAGTGGAGGATACGTGCATGAATAATAATGATTCACTTATTGTTTGGATGTGTTTGTTAAGTAAGGTGTTTTAAACTTCGGAGTAGAGCACCCGGCAAAGGAGTCATCTCAGGGGTGACGACAGATGTTCAGGTTGAATACCTGAAGAAAATTCCCCTTGTGGTTGGTGCCTGGTGTCTGACCCGATGGGTGAATGGAGAAAAACAAGAAGTCTGTCGGTCCTGTTGTTTTTTGATAAAGAGTCATGTAAGATACACTGTAAGAGCCATCGTCCCCAAACTATTGCAGTGTAAGAATTGTAAAGGATTTGGCCATGTTTCAAGCGTGTGCAGACAGAGTATATTGAAGAACGGTGTGTAGAAGGGCAACGGTGTTGCAATTGTGTTGGGGATCCAGATCCCGAGTGCCCTCTCAGGGTGAAGGAGATTGAGGTTAGAGTGGTCAATCTAATCTCCTATGCGGAGGCGATTAAAATAATTGAGAAAACAAGTGTTGCGAGTGAAGATATGGAAGTGGACGCACCCCAGCCTGTAGTAAATGTTTGCTGCCAGTCAAAAGATACTGTTTGTGTTAAAAAGGTGGATTGGCACAAGTCTCAAAGAAGTCTACAAAACGGGACATTATAGTGGCTGCGGCTGAAAAGTTTTTGGGACTGAAACATTTTACATCTGAAGACTTGCAAAGGGTACTGGCATCGGAAGACCAGCCCTCCTAGGTTCCCCTTTAGCCTGGGTAGGGATCAGGTTTTATTTGGTTTTTTTAAAGAAATGTTATTTGATTTAGTTTATGAATGTATTTTTTGGTAGTTTATTTAGTTTTTTGTATTTTGTTAAATCTTTGGGAATCCTGTTTCCATCCTGAAAAGTAGGTGGTGAGATTCACATTCAATTGCAAGATCACCAATATACCACAGAAGAAGAAGACTGAAGGAGGAGAGGCTACTAGAAACTAACTAGGTTTCCCCTTTAATCTGTTGATTAATTGTCAGAGTAGAGAACACATGATTTTGTGTGACTCAAAATGGGTTGATATTCTACAAATATCCAGGGATCTTGTACAGTTCAGGTAAAATATCAACCTAATGTTTATATACTAGGACAAATTAGCTAGTAACAGAAAGCTAGCCAGCTAAATGTCCATGAATGTTTCATGTGTTTCGAACTGTCCCAGAATGAATATAGTTGGTTCAGTGTTCGTTTTGATATTTCAACCTGCGTGTCCTGATTGCGTCCAGATGGACAAAATCAACATGCGTGTGATGGCGCGTGGCCGTTGAAGTCAGCATGTTATAATCACCAATGCTCTAGGTAACATGAAAACAGCCTAACCAGCTCTGCTAGGGCGAGTAAAATGGTCGGTGAGGTTCTCTCTCATTTCTGTCTGGAAGTAGCTAGCAAGCTAGCCAACTTTTGCCAGTTAGCTTGGGTGCTTGACTGCCATTGTGAGGTCAGAACATTCTGATCAACCCTACTCCTCGGCCAGAGCGCCCAGTGTGCGTTCTGAATGCTCCAAGCACGAAATGCTCTGAATTTACAAAAGCCCAGAGCGCACTCTGGCACTCCAGAGTGAATTTACAAGCACACCCATCGTCAAAAACATTTTGAATCATAGAATGTCAAAAGATCAGTAGAACTTGGTTTCCACAGGAACAATAGCAGACAGAGTGTTCAGAAATCATTTGAATTACAACAAAACAATATAGTTCTCCCACCAGAATATTCTTATGTCATAAGGGCCTTCATCCATAGAACATCGTTGCCTCAGGAATGATGCCAAACAGAATGTTCAGAAATCACTTGAATTACAACAAAGCCAAATGATCATTCACCATCTACTCTTGAAAGAAAGTGACATGATTCAATTCCCAACCTCAAAAGACCAACTTCTTCCTGTCAGAATAACTGGTGGCCTCTCTCCAGGTGAGACCTAGCTATATTTTGAACTTAATTGGTAGTTGTTCAAGTGAACGTAGCTTGCTTGGTAACCAAAATGTTGTGCTGTAAATTCAGGGAGAAACTTTCACACTGGGCTCAGAAGTCAGTTCGTCGTCTAGTTTTGATTTACATTTGGTTGAGTTGTCAACTAACAAGAATTCCTTGTGAAATCAACAAAAAATGTCACCATGTTATTGGATTTAGGTTCAAGTTTGGTGAAAAAAGACGTGAAATGACGTCGAAACAACGTTGATTCAACCAGTTGTTGCCCAGTGGTAGTTGACATTCCATATTCATCTCTGTCTAGTGTGTGACATGAGACAAATGAGCTCCTCAGCCATGCTGGACACCACTTCCACGCAGATGCAGGCTCCATACATGTGGCCTCAGCAGCCCAAGGGGTCATGGGTCCACAGTCATGCCCAGGTGTACTACCCACAGACATGGACAGGAAGGACCCAGGGCTACCTATCACAGTCTGCCACCCAGGCCCAACGGGTGTCTGCCCAGTACATGCACAGTGCGCTCTACTGGCTGCCTCAACACCAGCTACACCAAGACCAGCGTGCCACACAGTGGAGGCCTGAGTCAAACAGAATGGCCTACCAGGCTAGGGTCCCCTGGTCCTACAGGCAACACCTCACAGGAGGGCCCATGGATGCTAGGATGTGTCCTATCTTCTCCACAGAGCCCCAACATGCCCCCACTGGCCTCCTCCCTCAGGCCGGAGACAGCAGCACTCACCTGGCCCCTCACCATCAGCTTGGAGGTCACTTCCAGGCAGGCTCCAACCACCCTCTGTTCGAGTTCCAGAGCTATAGCCTCAGGGCTGCAAGAGTCTCCCAGGCCTCTCTGACCCAGGTCACCGGCCGCAGCCTGTCCCTGCAGGGGTTAGGAGATAGTTCCCTGCCTGCAGTCACCTCTCTGGAGGAGGCTATGAAGATTTTCCACTGTGAGTCTGAGGAGGAACCCAGCCAGCAGGCTGAGGTTGGGCTGAGTGTTCTGGTGCCACAGGGAGTGTTGTCCAGCCCCGCCCAAGAGGATTCAGGCAGGGGTCAGTGTCCCTCCACCCTGGATCACTCCCTGGACCAGGAGGACCTAGAGGCCTGTATGCAGCGCCTGCTGAAGTCGCAGGGATCAGAGGGGTCTGTGGGCATAACCGCAGCAGGGGAGTCTGGCATGGAGTTCTTCTATGAGGTAGACAGCCTGGGCAGCCTGTGTGACCTCCAGTTGTTTGGACAGTGTGTGTCCAGCAGCAACACAGAGGAGGGCAGTGCCAACAATATGGATAACTGAAATAACCACATATTTTAGCCTTATTTTCATGTTCATTCATTATTATTTTTTTATTACCAAAGCATTATCATTAAAAATGGATTGTTGAAAAATCTTAAGGACTCATGACTGCTTCATTTCTGAACTACCAAGTACTCTATATATTTTTGAGTGTGAAAATGTTCTGCACATTGTCACAATCAAAAGATGTAGAGATGAGGGCCATTAAGAGGGAGCAATGAGTCATAGCAGTGTGTGTTATTCTCATGAGAGGCATAGAGAGTCAAATCCATTTAAATGCTCTACTTACTTATTCATCAAACACTACAAGGGGGGCACAGTGCAATTATAGGGAGTGTACTTGGATAACAAGCTACTGTGTAAAGTATGTAGAAAGGGTACAGTGAAGGAACATAAATAGAATGCCATGATAAGTGAGGCGGAAGATTGCTGTTACTCAATCTTCCCCAGATTGAGTAACGGAGGTTCTACACCACTGAGGCTTTTGTAGGATCACGCAGCAACAGGTGACACACACAGACACACACACACACACACACACACACAAAAGCCTCTGATTACACAGAACTCACCACTAAACCAGGGCAATTACAAGGCTCGCCGGAGCTCAGCTCAGGAGGGCTTCAGACTCTGGTCTCAAGAGGCCTAGCCCTGCAGGCGTCAACATCAAGGATGGAACGTTGGTTTAGGAGAGTGATGAAAATTTTAAATGGTCTGAGGAATTAGCCAACAGCCTGGAAAGGCAGGTATGTTCCCCCCTCCTCACCCCACTCCCCTCCCACTAACCCACCTGCCTGGCCTGCGATCCCCCCCGAGGGCAGTTCCCATGGATGGTGCCAAGTTGAGAATGCTCTGTAGGGTCTGGGGGAGAGGCAGGCAGGAATGATAAGAATAAACCCGGCTGCAGATAGAGACATGTCCATTCTGCCTGGCAGTGAAGATGGCCATCATTCTTTCATTCACACATTTACAGGGGCACGTGGGTGCGCGCGCACACACACACCGCACACACACACACACACACACACACACACACACACACACACACACTTGTATTGACACTTGTTTTATTAGAGAATATAGCTTATGGACATGTGTAAACATACCAGCTACAGTAAGTCGATAGCAAAGGAAAATACAAATGGCATTCCACAGATAATGTCAACATTATTTTTTACTGGGGGCCATGAATGTGCATATGCAAAGTAGAAAAGCTACACTATTAAGGGAAAAACATGACATGGAGTCTATATTTAACATAAAGGAACAAAGTGATTTATATGAGCTCATGGTTCTCTATACAGTATACATATTTACATTAAAACTTTCCTTCTCTGACAAGATACCAAAGTAATGAAGGGCGGTAACAGGGGCTTTGAGAGGCCCAAATAACCAAATAATCATAACATCTGGAAATGAATGATCAATCACAGACTGCCATAAAAATAAGACACAATCAAAATAGTATGTACAATTTTTTTTTATACAACTGCTGGTCTCTTTAGCTCGAGACACCTCTCCCATCACATCCAAGGGGAAGGGAATAGAAGAGATCCCTGACTGTTTTTAATTCCAGGACAGTTCTGTACAGTCCAGTCACAGCGTGACTCCCTCCTCTGGACAGTCATTTCCTTCACGCTCCGTCAGTTTCAAGATTACAACCTTTCTCTGGAGACACTTGGCCAACGAGCTTGGCTGACAATCCAGAAGCTTTGGGTAGTCCTCTGCTGCTGGTTGCAGTGTGTCATGGGGGATAGAGTCCCGTGGTACTTCCTCTGGTAGGGGTATGGAGTCCTGTGGTACTTCTTGTGATACCTCCACCCCCTGGGCTAGCAGCATACTGGTGATATCTGTGTAGCCTCCTCTCACAGCCAGGTGAAGAGGGGTGAGGCCCTGCTCGTCTGACAGACTGGGACCCTCTGGGCAGTGGACCAGAAGCTCTTTGAAGACCTCACAGTGCCCCCCTTCTGCAGCCAGGTGGCAGGGGGTACGCAGGTTTTGGTTGGTGCAGTAGGGGTCTGCCCCTTCCTCGATCAGCATCTTCACTGTGGGCAGGTGGCCACGCTGAGCAGCGAGGTGAAGGGCGGTATGACCCTGGGTGGTCCGGGCCTGGATATCGGCATCATGCTTGACTAAGAGGCGAGAGGTGCTGGTGTGGCCCGTCTCAGCCGCCACATGCAGGGGGGTGTGGAGGCCCGTGGAGGTCACGTGGACGTCTGCCCCCAGCTCTATCAGGATCCTTGCCACCCTGTACTGCCCCCTATGGGAGGCCATGTGCAGCGGGGTGCGGCCATCAGTGGTCTGCCCATCTACGTCCGCCCTGGCCTGCTTCACCAGCAATTTGACGATGCCCAGGTGGCCCTGCCAGGCAGCCAAGTGAAGCACCGTCCAGTCATCTCTGCCCTTCACATGGACGTCTGCCCCGCGGCTTAGCAGCACCCTGACCACGTTCTCCTGGCCATGCTGGCAGGCGATGTGTGCAGGTGTACGTCCCTGGGCGTCCGTCTCATTGATGGAGGCACCGCGGTCCAGCAGTAGGCGGGTGATGGCCTCGTCCCCGTTCTGAGCAGCACAGTGCAGGGCTGTGTATTGGTCTTCGTCCCGGGCGTTGGCGTTGGTGCTCCGGCGGCCCAGCAGCAGCTCGGCCAGGCCCTTCAGGTGCTTCTCTGTGGCCAGGTGGAGGGGGGTGGAGCCGTGGGCATTGGCCAGGTTGGTGTTGGCATGGTTGAGGAGCAGGAACTTGACGGCCTCCTCGTTGGCCTGCGTGACGGCGTGGTGGAGCAGGCTGTAGCCGCCCTCCAATAGGAGGTCCACGTCCTGAGGCTGCAGGATCTTCATCAGCTTGGACATGTCTTTGGTACGGATGGCGTCACACAGCTTCCTCTTCTGCACCTCCCCAGAGTCTAAACAACAAGGAGATAGAAGACACAGTATAGAGTCAGGGACAAAACCACAAAGAAATTATCCTAAAGTTAAAAGTGACACTCTGCATGCTCCAGAAGTCATTCAGAACTGTACTACTTATATGTAGGATATAACACCATGAGAAACAAGACTTCATGTCATCTGTTAAAGGAAACCATAGACAAGGCACAACCATTCTTACCACAGGTATTCTCTTTCTCAAAGGAGAGCGTAATGGAGTCTTGAGAGGAAAAGGCAGAGTCTACAGAGGAGATTCCTGACAGTCTCTTGCTGGTGTTGTCTTTGCTGGGACAGCGGTCCTCCTTCACATGGTCAAAGCTCCGAGATATCCCAGAGTCTACCTGGCTCAGCAGCTCTGATAGGCTGTAGTCTTTCTCTGGCAACATGGCAGACTTGGGCCTGACTGGCTTCTGCTCTTTATTCTGTTGGAGACACAGCTATGTTAGAAATACAATAACAAACTCCTTGACTCCTTGGCTCTTTGACAACCTTTATGTTGACATGTTGTTAAAACATCTAGTTATGTAGCTATGTACACTACCATCCAAAAGTTTGGGGTCACTTAGAAATGTCCTTGTTTTTTTGCCCATTAAAATAACATCAAATTGATCAGAAATACACTGTAGACATTGTTAAGCTGCCAGTTGAGTACTTGTGAGACGTCTGTTTCGCAAACTAGACACTAAGGTACTTTTCTCTTGCTCAGTTGTGCACCGGGGCCTCCCGCTCCTCTTTCTATTCTGTTTAGAGCCAGTTTGCGCTGTTCTGTGAAGGGAGTAGTACACAGCGCTGTATGAGATCTTCAGTTTCTTGGCAATTTCTCGCATGGAATAGCCTTCATTTCTCAGAACAAGAATTGACTGACTAGTTTCAGAAGAAAGGTCTTTGTTTCTGGCCATTTTGAGCCTGTAATCGAACCCACAAATGCTGATGCTCCAGATACTCAACTAGTCTAAAGAACGCCAGTTTTATTGCTTCTTTAATCAGAACAACAGTTTTCAGCTGTGCTAACATAATTGCAAAAGGGTTTTCTAATGATCAATTAGCCCTTTAAAATGATAAACTTGGATTAGCTAACACAATGTGCCATTGGAACACAGGAGTGATGGTTGCTGATAATGGGCCTCTGTACACCTATGTAGATATTCCATTAAAAATAAGCAATTTCGAGCTACAACAGTCATTTACAAGCAGGGGAATATAAGTGAATGGTATGTGTGGTTCTACCTGGTCAGTGGTTTGTCCATTGCAATGGTTATTCTCAGGCATAGGAGTTTGGTTCTTGGACTCCTCTTGGGGTTTAGAACACAGCTCCTCGGCTTCTGATGTGATTTCTGCAGACAGAAGACAACAAAGGTCAGGTTTGATGTACAGAATAGCAGATGTACAGTACATCATGACTTTGTGTATGTATTACTACACTTGAATTGTGTTCTTCCTGCTTTCAAGCCTCAAGATAAACACAAACAACTAACCCTTACAGGCATAGGCCCCATTGGATGTCTACTCACCCTGGAAGCTGGGTCTGGCATCAGGTAAGGAGGCCCAGCAGCGCTGCATGAGGCTCAGGAACCCTGTGCAGGCTTGGGGTCGACTCCGGGGCACAACATTGAGATCGGGACGCACCCCTCTCACCACCTTCACCATGATCTGCAGGATGTTGTTCTCCCCTGGAGGAAATAGAGGACATAAAGATACAATCAACACAATATATAAGACACATTGATACACTTCATTCATTTCTCTACTGTTCATATGATAACTCAGTCCAAAAGGTGTACCAGGCCCCATTATTCAAAAGAGCCTGGATCATATCAATGAATTATGCCTTGATTGTGTGCTGGTGAAAGTATAGAAAAGCAACATAAATAAATGTCTAGGTAGGGCCAATTCAAGTATATACCCCTCATTATTATAATCTTTCTGTAGGCTCAGATAAGGAAGGCATATAGATGTTTTGTTAGAGTGGTTGAGTTAAATGCCGGAAAACACCTTTCAGTTGAAGGCATTCAGTTGTACAACTGACTAGGTGTCCCCTTTCCTTTCTCTCCCACACCAAGCCTGGAAAAACGTCTCAGACTTTCTTGGTCATGACATCTTTGTTATTAGGCATTGGGATCAGCCAGAAAGCCAGTCAATGATTCAAAGCAAACAGAAGCAGTGGAGTTAAGCTCAGATCACCCTGGCTTCTTCTGTATCTTTAATACCATTCAATAGAAGGATGAGGAACATGGGAGGAGGAGAGTGCTTTTCTAGGGCTTCATTATTGGCGGACACAGGTGCCGGTGCCAAGGATGTCAATGCCCTGAACAAGAGCTTTCAATTCAAAGGATATGCCTGGGGAATACACCTGTCAGCCTGCCTCCCTGGAATTCACCAGGTAAACACTCAACGGCACGGTCAATATGTGCACTGTGACTAAATGTCTGTTACCTTCACTTAGTGAGACGCAGGACGAACTAACATGGGTGGTCATGTCACAAGGAGTCTATACGCATAATCACGGTCCAGGAACCAGGCCTTTTGAGTTTAAGAAAGACTAGGAGTGAATCTTACAAACCCTAAACGACCACAACATGTCTCACACCAATCCTCAACCCATCCATACATTTCCTCAACATGTCTCACCTTGGTAAGGTTTCTTCTGTGTGAGAACTCCCCAGATGACTATCGAAAAGCTGTAACAGGAAGGGAACAACAGGTCAGTAGCAAGGAATACTGATAAAGGTGATCAATGATTGAACCCACTATGTGTTGTCCAAGCATAATTTATAACTGATTAATATACATCCATTTCATATTCATAGTGATTAAAACCAATGTTGTGAAAACAAACAATGAAAGGGAGAATTGAAAAAAAAAAAACATCATGACGAAGCATTAAACAGACAACGTTCCACTCCTCTGACAGACAAGGGCAGAGAGAAGTGAAGGTGAAGAGGCTCACCTGTAGACGTCATGCTTAGTGTCCGATACCCTGTCCTTCTCCACGATGCTCTCCGGCGGCAGGTAGGCGATAGTGCCACAGAACCCGTCACGGCTGATTTCATCAACTCTGGATAGGCCGTTCCATCGGGCCAGACCAAAATCTGATATCTGAAGGGGAGATTGGAGATACAGAATATATCTTATTAAGACAAGAACCTACTTGACCTCTCCCTTTCCTATTGTTGTCATGGCTATGGCTACCGATAACTAACTTTACCCTCAAGCTGATGGCTGAGCCCTTATTGTATTCTATGCACCCAGAGCCCTGATGAGGGTAGAGGCAGCCACGTCCTGTCCCAGTCTGAGGGTGCTTCCCAGCCATGTCCTGTCCTAGCCTGTGGGTGCTCTACTTACCTCTCGTGTCAGGAGTTGAGGCCCTGTTTGACTGTGAGTTACATGTGTGGGCGAGCAGCTGAACACACAGTCAGTCAGTGTTGGCAGAGTACTGTACTCAGCCTGTTAAGACAGGCCCAGGCTCCTTGTTTACATCAAGGTATTAAAACAGATGAGGTTCCCACCCATTTCTCCTCCACCTCCATTAGTCATCCAGTGGGAGGTAGGAGAGCAGGTGGACTGGGAGGGAGACACCTTTCTGCCCGTAGCATGTGTGTGCAGCAGGGCGGCCGTTTAAAGCAAAATTAAAGTGAAATTTTTTTTTCCTCCCTCTATACATCTCAGCTGAAATTCACACCTGAGCAAATCCTATTAAAGGACATACCACATGAAAGCTCTTGAATTTGGGCTGTTGTTTTAAAGACTCACTCTGTAGTAGAAATGACATAATTTGGGTGAAAGTTGGCTAAATGCACACTATAAGGTAAAATCTGACGTTTCTATTCTATTTCTACAGTGTATTGATTTGACATATTTATGTCTCAAATGTACAAGGACTGCCCACACAGTGCCCTGTACGAACTCCAACGAACACACCAAGTAACTGTTGTGTCTCACCTTGACGTGGTAGTGTGCGTCCAGTAGGATGTTGGCAGGTTTAAGGTCCAGGTGCAGGAGGGGTGGGCTCATGCAGTGCAGGAAGTTCATTCCCACCGCCGTCTCGTGGATGATCCTGAACCGCAGCTCCCAGGGCAGAGGCTCAGCAGCCAGCAGGGTCTCCAGGGAGCCTGTCTCCATGTACTCCATCACCAGGCCCTGGGCGTCGCCACAGATCCCATACACTGGCAGGATGTAGCGGAACTTAGCCGCTTCCATCTTCTTAGCCTCCTCCAGCAGCTCTGCTCGCTCCCTACAGAGGACATGCTTGTCTGTTAACTTAGACTTCATCACACCAATTGGACATAAAGCCCTCGTATAGCTGTCTGTTTAGACTGAACTACATAACTCATACACATAACAGTGATTTTAAATGTAGTTGTCTTCATAAATCTGCCCATCCAGCCACGTCCCTCGATCCACAACAAATTCGTAAAATGTTGTTATTTTATCTTACTTACACAGGTATTCAATGGCTTGTTAAAATAGCAGCACTTGAAAAACCCTTTACCATCGACCCAAATTACACGAGGGAATACAAGGAGACAGCAAACTGAGACGCATGAGCTTTCCTATGCATTAACCTGTCTCTCTGACTGGTTAAATCAGTGAACCCCTGCAGACATGACGCATTTATGGGACAGAGATTCTCCAAGTATGGCAGCCAGGCAGATCTGTCCCAGCGACATTCCTCAGAGAGCCTAAGAATCCATCTCAGTTCGGCGTTATGAACACAACAGACCTCTTGTTCTCTGTGCTCGTTGCTCAACCTTTGAACAATGATCTATTTATTACCTTTATCAGTGTTAGCCCGACTAGGATAGCAGACCCAAACAAAGCCGTGTAGCCCATCACCATTGACCTCAATATAGAAATCTAAAGAGAGGTGGCTTTGGAAAAAGACTTGAATAAACTGCTTAATCTCGTGAATAATGTGTGTGTATACGGTAGTGTCTTCACTACAAAGGCAATGTGCAACAACTTGGAATTTCAAAGGATTCATTCAATATTAAATCAGCATGCTGATAAGATCTTAAAAAGTAAAAAGCTAAATAAACAATGTAGTGTAGTCTCTCTGTCACTAAGGCAACCATTTTTTATGTTTCGAGGGGGACAATTCCATGGGAATGAATTACGCTGAGACGCAATATACCAAACAAAAAACATTGATTTCAAAGTTTTTAAAAACCATACAACTCTATGCACAACCACTACTTTTAACAATTTCCACTGAAAAGTTTACAAAAACACATTTACAAGAAGAACTGTGCAGATAAAAGTTTTGTAACAGAAAACTGAGGGAGATTCACCGTAAATCTGTTACCAAACTTTTGCGCATGTAAAGTTTTTCCAGTAAATGTTTCAAAAAAATAATAATTTACTGTGTACATTGTAAATAAATCTGACAAGCATGACAAATCTGTGCAAATGTGAGGAGTTAGGAGAGTGTTTTACACAAGAGACTTTTCTGTTCCATCTACACGGCACCAGTGTCTAACTCACACCAACTCCTCACCCCGACCCCCCACAAAAAATATAAAGAAATACACTAATAGTACCACTCGCACTTTACTTTTTCCCCCCTTACTAGCTCTGACCTTGCTGATAGCTTTGAGGAAAAATGTACTTACAATGACTGTGATATGTGGTTGTCCCACCTAGCTATTTTAAGATGAATGCACTAATTGTTAATTGCTCTGGATTAGATGGCCTGCTAAATTACTGAAATCTATAAATCTAAAATGTAAATTTCAGGCGGTCATTTCAATCAGCTCTTACACTAAAATGGCATTATCATGATTTTCACAGTATTATTCCAACATCATAGTGTGGAAATATATATAAAACAAGTTTTTGAGACAGGTGGGTCCACCCCAAAGTGCTGCATGTCATGATGACACTCACATGTCTCCATCAATGAGAGAAGATTTGAAAGACAAGATG
Organism: Oncorhynchus masou masou; assembly: GCF_036934945.1. Lineage (NCBI taxonomy): Eukaryota > Metazoa > Chordata > Actinopteri > Salmoniformes > Salmonidae > Oncorhynchus > Oncorhynchus masou. The sequence continues at coordinate 33,811,174 of NC_088222.1, read as the reverse complement.
GCAGCATACACATTGTTGGATTACTTCATGGAGCTGGACACTGACATTTTAGAAGGTACATGTTTGGCCGAATCCAGAACAAAGGTAGTATCCCCAAGTTAAGGGTTTTATATATATTTCAACACTGAGGTTGGAATAATACTGTGAAATTGTGAAAATTATGAGAATGGCATTTTAAGAGCTGTTTAAAAAGACTGCCTGAAATTTCAACCTGTTTTGGTGGGATAGAGTTTTGGCCTGCATGGTGATATCAACAGGCGGTAAATTAGTTAGACTAATAAGAAAGAGAGTTCCAAAACTCTTTGCCAATAACAGCTAGTTTTCAGTTTTCCCTTCCCCACAGTCCTAGCAAAATTATTGCTTGAGAAATTGCTCTTTGCTATGAAGCTTTGTGTATTTTTGTTATTTTTGACCATTTTAATTTAAAACAAACACAGTATTGTACTTAATTGTTACCCCCCCCCCCCAAAAAAATAAAATAATAATTGGATATTCAGAAAAACAGTTGCATTGCACCTTTAAAGTTGGTTGAAAATTCTCTGTGTTATGCCAAACAGTACCTATCCTGTAACGGCTAATGGAGCATCACATTAGACCGTTACAATTCACTAGCTAGCTTTGAATCAGAGGAGTGTGTGGAGGCAGGGAGCAGGCAGGCAAATTAGAGTTTATGTACTTTGCAGAGGTGGGTGCCATGAGTCTAGCTACTATTGATTGGAGAAGGATGTCAATGCTTGTCATTGGCAAAGCTAAAGAACTTCCTCCTTGTGCTTTGTATCCGACATATTTTTTTTTCATAATGTTTTTCAAAAGCAATAGGGTAGAGAAGTGAGATAAATGGTCATAGGAAGTAACACAATCAAACACAAATAAAGGAGTCAATACACTCTGTTGTGTTTGTCTGCTAAAGGACGATTCCATGTATAAGTCAACCTGAGAATGAACAAATAAAGTTAGTTATTTCCAAACGAAACCACTTTCAGAATTATCCTTAAGGTCTATATGTTGGAGTTCAGGCTTAGTAGGTGATTGCATGAATTACAGAGTAGGTGGCCAAGTCTCAAAAAAGGCTTTGCAGTCAATGATATTTCACGACTTAGTTAATGAAGAATTATATCCCAAATTGAAGTGTCTTGAGTTTTGTTTTGCGTGTTCTACAGTCTTGTAAAGATAGAAGGTGACTGGGACAGGCAATGTAATATCCATAACCTTTTTAAGGAAAAGTTTAAAAAAACAAACATGCACTACATCAGTTCATCTTGAAACTTTCTCTTTAAAGCCAATTTTCATTATGGTTTTATATGGTCTATAATTGGGATCTCTTTTCATTATCGTATCTTTTTTTCAGCGTTATGATATCTGCACCTTCCATAACGGCTGTGGATGTGATGGATATTGATGTATCATATCTTATCTTCAGAAGCTTGTGCATTCAACACATTTTGTCTGCTTGTTTCGGGATGTATTCTTCAGACTTGTACTGAAGCACTTATTGATATCTTGAAAATTGTGTGTTTCAGCTAAAATTCTCTTGTAAAATATATGCTGAAATGCATTTCTCATACATGGCAGTACTTTTTTAGATAGAAAGATGAGAAGAGTGTTTATCAACAACCTGTGAAAGGTGCTGGACCCAGTTTCCCAAAAGCATCTTAAGGTTAAGTTCATCGTTAGAACCATAGGATTTAATTTATTTTTATTTTTAAATATAACCTTTATTTATCTAGGCAAGTCAGTTAAGAACAAATTCTTATTTACAATGACGGCCTACCCCGGCCAAACCCTGACAACGCTGAGCCAATTGTGCGCCGCCCTATGGGACTCCCAATCACGGCCGGATCTGATGCAGCCTGGATATGAACCAGGGACTGCAGTGACACCTCTTGCACTGAGATGCAGTGCCTTAGACCACTGAACTTAGCCTTAAGATGCTTTTGGGAAACTGAGCCTGCGTCTTTTTCAAGTGAAAGCTCCCCAAAATATACTGACTTCATCCAGTGTCCAGGAAAATGCATTTGCACTACAGGGACATGTATATTGTTTTATTATCATATTTTGTTACAATAGTTCTGAAAAAAACGTTTTATACAAAATTGTAATTAAACTGTTAATTTTGATATGGTCTTGTATGATATTCAGACTACCTGTTATTGTCACGCCCTGACCTTAGCTATCTTTGTTTTCTTTAATATTTTGGTCTGGTCAGGGTGTGACTAGGGTGGGTATGTTTGTTTTTGCATTGTCTAGGGGTTTTTGTAAGTCCAGGTTTATGTAGGTCTATGGTGGCCTGAATTGGTTCCCAATCAGAGGCAGCTGTTTATCGTTGTCTCTGATTGGGGACCATATTTAGGTAGCCATATTCCTTGGGTATTTTGTGGGTTCTTGGTCTATGTTAAGTTGCCTGTCTGCACTACGCATATTAGCTTCACGGTTTGTTGTTTTGCTAGTTTGTTCAGTGTTCTTCTTTAATTTAAAAACAAGTATGCTTACCACGCTGCGCGTTGGTCTCCTCACTATGATGAACGTGACAGTTAATGCAATCTTAAGGTACTATGCCTCCTGTTGACATTTTACAAACATTCCAAATGACAATAAATTATAGATTTTGATCAAGAAATCTGTAAGAAATGAATGTCTATTTCAAACTCTGACATCCATAATGGAGAGTTTAACATCCATAGCGGTTGTTTTTCCTTTCCGAAGTAATATATATATTTTTTTTAATTAGCGTTTTTGTGTTCAGCTAAGCCTTTCCTTCGAAAATGCAATCCATGTTTTGACCTAACACTTACAAATTCACAGACATATGCTAATATGTTCCGTCTTCCCAAAAAGCTTGTCCATATAATGTAACATCCATTCTTACTTGCTTCATTTCTCCAACATATCAATATTTACAAGTCTGCTTTTTGGGGGATACACTCCCCCCAAGGGGCTCTATAGACACACGCATCAAAAGTTTCATTTATATTATTTTGTCCATTCTGTGAGACATTTAAGTTGGGATGTTGCATGCTAATATAATATCCATAACACTGCCCTAAATAACTCAAATGTAATATACACTGAGTATACAAAACATTAAGAATACCTTCCTAATATTGAGTTACACCCCCCCTTTTGCTCTCAGAACAGTCTCAATTCATCAGGACATGGACTCTACAAGGTGTTAAAAGCATTCCACAGGGATGCTGGCCCATGTTAACTCCAATGCTTCCCACAGCTGTCAAGTTGGCTGGATGTCCGTTGGGTGGTGGACCATTCTTGATACACACAGGAAACTGTTGAGAGTGAAAAACCCAGCCGCATTGCAGTTCTTGACACAAACCGGTGCGCCTGGCACCAACTACCATTCCCAGGCACTTAAATCTCTGAATGGCACACATGCACAATTGGTCTCACTTGTCTCAAGGCTTAAAAATCCTTCTTTAACCTGTCTTCTTCCCTTCATCTAGTATGTCAAAGAAAGAACAGGTGTTCTTAATGTTTTGTACACTCAGTGTAAGTGTCTGTGACTAAATCTCTCAACAAATTGTCAACAGCAAAAAGTTCAGCCTGTGGTCTGTGGGTATATTGCCTCAAGTGAAATGAAGTTTAGGAGCAACCTGATCCAATCATTGTATTCAAAGCTGTAAAAGCTCTCAAAACGACAGAGGCCTCTTGAATACAATGCTCCCAACCTCATTCTCTGACACCTTCAGAAACATTAACTTGATATGCCACAAAAAAAAAAAGTCAAATGCACTAATATTTCTCACTGCTGGTGAACGTAAATAACACTTGTTGTGCCAAAGGAATGAAAGGATATTGTACAGATTCTTGAGATAATGTGTTGTAAATCATTTACACATCCACTCCGCTACATTTTAAAATCAAGTAGGAAAGTAAATTTAAGACTTGGTAGTCCTCTTTGAGGCTCCCGGAGGGAGTTGGGTCAGGGTGGTGACATGGCGTTCTACAGAGTGTTGTAAGAGAGGAAGGAGAGTACTAGCATAATGTTGAACTTTTCTCCCCAGCACACCATGTTACACACACACACACACACACACACACACACACAGACACACACTCGGGACAACACCTGGCATAAAGGTCATACTACTTCTTATAATCATGAGTCAAAACAAACATCCCCAAAGGAAGAAGAGGTTTACATTCCAGAGACATGGTGTAATGTCTGGCAGGGTCTCCTGGACAAAGGCCAGGCATTAGAGTAAAGAAGACTGATCTGATCATCGGAGCCAGCCGCCTTTGTGGCTCCGATAATTGTGGTGGTAATGCCACCAGGGGTGAAAGAGTCCTCTTTCCCACACTACAGCAGAGCATGAGAGTGTATCACGTAAAAAAATCTAGTCAAACATTCACAGGTGTACTGCTCAAGGGCCTTCCATTGTAACCACATGTGAATGACTGCTAAGTGCTCACCTCAAAAACATCAACATTTACATAATAGAAATGTACCCCCATACATGTCCACCCTCCAGAACCCACAAGATAATGAGTCTGTGACATAAGGCTGACTAAGTTTCCAGCATACGTCACACCCTCAGATAGATGAACAAACTCAGAGAACTCCTGCTTTTTAGTCTGACACTCACAGAGGTTATCCAACATATAACATGTAATCTAGGCTTAAATACTTTAAACAACATTCTTCACACCCCCACACACCATCAATCTCCGAATAAAAACAGCTGTCCAACATACTTGTCATCTACATGAAGGCAGGGAGGGCACTTGATAGCCAGCCATGTTTTCCACTGTACATGCCGGACTTTGTATACTTGTCCAAAGCCGCCCGAGCCGATCTTCTCCCAGCTCCCAAACTCAGAGGAGTCAAAGGTTCTCAGCAGCCCCATATTCCCATGGGAAGGGTCCGGAACGTCCATATCAGTCTTTAGAAAGGCCCGAGTGGTGTTAAAGTCCCCAAATCCTTATTTTTTCCCTCTCCAACACACATTCAGAAGAAGTAAACACACACACCTGCCTACCTACTGAGAGCTCCCTTCCTTGTTTTTCACCTCTTGCCTAACTCAATCTGGCCCCTCCTCCTCTTCAGGTGAAAGAAGGGGAAGTGCCTATAGTTGTGACATCATTTCCTGGGTCTGGCCAGACAGACATAAGTCTTTCCAGGTAGCAAACCACTGACCAGGTTTATCATTAATCTAAGCCCCTGAACCCAAACTCTCTCATATTTCTGTTCAGAAAAAAATAGTATTTGTAAATAAGATGGAATTCAAGAACAGTGGAATGTTGTGATATCACCCAATACCTTTGTCCACCTGAGAACCCTAAGACTACCAAAGACCCTGTAAATAACCCGAGGAGACATTGGGAATATCCTTCAACAATTGTTGGTTACGTGATATTGCCCAGATGGCTCTGGTTTGGAATGTGTGTTTATCTGGGAAGTATACTAGCCAATTCATGAGTTATACTACCAGGATAAATGTATCCAAAACCACAAGCCTTGTCATATACCTGCCCGATTCCTTTCCTGTTCACACTGAGTGTGAGAGATGCCAGTGACTCAGCAGTTGTCATACATATCAGCAAACATGAACAATGACTAAGTAGAGAAGACTTGTTTCTCAAAAGTACGAGTCGTGTAAAAAGTACCTAATTGCCATATTTTCTTATTAAAGTGAACTTAATAGAAAATGACTCAAACGGAAGTCAGCCAATAATTCTACTTGAGAAAGTCTAAGTATTTGGTTTTAAATATACTTAACTATCAAAAGTAAATGTAATTGCTTAAATGTACTTAGTGCATTTAAAAAGTTTTAAAAAGTAAAAGTAAAAATAATTTCTAATTCCTTATATTTAATCAAACTAGAAGGCAACATTTTATTTTATTTACAGATAGCCAGGAGCACACAAACACTCGCACATAATATTAATAAGCACGTGAACTGGAACATTTTACTGTCCTGCGAAGCATTCAAAATATAACAAATACTTTTGGGTGTCAGGGAAAATGTTTAGAGTAAAAAGTACATTATTTTCTTCAGGAATGTAGTGAAGTAAAAGTTTTCAAAAATATGAATAGTAAAGTACAGTTAGCCCAAAAAAACCAAGTAGTACTTTGGTCTTTTTACTTACAGTGAGGGAAAAAAAGTATTTGATCCCCTGCTGATTTTGTATGTTTGCCCACTGACAAAGAAATGATCAGTCTATAATTTTAATGGTAGATTTATTTAAACAGTGAGAGACAGAATAACAACAAAAACATCCAGAAAAACGCATGTCAAAAATTGATTTGCATTTTAATGAGGGAAATAAGTACTTGGACTACACCCACTCAGAAAGATTTGTCTCCCAGGTGTCTTTTATATAGGTAACGAGCTGAGATTAGGAGCACACTCTTAAAGGGAGTGCTCCTAATCTCAGTTTGTTACCTGTATAAAAGACACCTGTCCACAGAAGCAATCAATCAATCAGATTCCAAACTCTCCACCATGGCCAAGACCAAAGAGCTCTCCAATGATGTCAGGGACAAGATTATAGACCTACACAAGGCTGGAATGGGCTACAAGACATCACCAAGCAGCTTGGTGAGAAGGTGATAACAGTTGGTGCGATTATTCGCAAATGGAAGAAACACAAAAGAACTCTCAATCACCCTCGGCCTGGGGCTCCATGCAAGATCTCACCTCGTGGAGTTGGAATGACCATGTGAATGGTGAGGAATCAGCCCAGAACTACATGGGAGTATCTTGTCTGATCTCAAGGCAGCTGGGACCATAGTCACCAAGAAAACAATTGGTAACACACTACGCCGTGAAGGACTGAAATCCTTCTTTGGCATCAACTCAACTTGCCGTGTTTGGAGGAGGAATGCTGCCTATGACCCCAACACCATCATCCCCACCGTCAAACATGGAGGTGGAAACATTATGCTTTGGGGGTGTTTTTCTGCTAAGGGGACAGGACAACTTCACCGCATCAAAGGGACGATGGACGGGGCCATGTACCGTCAAATCTTGGGTGAGAACCTCCTTCCCTCAGCCAGGACATTGAAAATGGGTCGTGGATTGGTATTCCAGCATGACAATGACCCAAAACACACGGCCAATCCAACAAAGGAGTGGCTCAAGAAGAAGCACATTAAGGTCCTGGAGTGGCCTAGCCAGTCTCCAGACCTTAATCCCATAAATCTATGGAGGGAGCTGAAGGTTTGAGTTGCCAAACGTAAGCCTCGAAACGTTAATGACTTGGAGAAGATCTGCAAAGAGTGGAACAAAATCCCTCCTGAGATGTGTGCAAACCTGGTGGCAATCAGAGGTCAGACGTTTCTTGTAGTTGGCCAACAAGGGTTTTGCACCTAAGTCATGTTTTGCAGAGGGGTCAAATACTTATTTCCCCTCATTAAAATGCAAATCAATTTATAACATTCTTGACATGTTTTTCTGGATTTTTTAGTTGTTATTCTGTCTCTCACTGTCCAAATAAACCTACCATTAAAATTAGACCGATAATTTCTTTGTCAGTGGGCAAACGTACAAAATCAGCAGGGGATCAACTACTTTTTCCCTCACTGTATATACTTTATACCACTGAAAAGTATTTTGTTTATAGTAGCTTGTCCATGAATTAAGTACCATTTTTAAATGACTGGGTTCAAAAATAATTGTTTTCGTTTACATATTCAGAGGGATATCCCCAAATAATTTCTTACAATGCATTTGTCAGATGCTCTTATCCAGGGCGACGTGCAATCAGTGCGTGCATCTTAAAATAGCTAGGTGAGACAACGAATTTAAGTACATTTTTTCCTCAAATAAAGTTAATCAGCAAAGTTTGTGCTAATAGTAAATGACAATAGAAACCCTCAACCTGCGCTTCCAGACCCCCCTCGAACTACAGAACACATCCTGATTTGTATTAGAGGTAAATAGGACATGTGGGAAACAATGAGATCTTAGCAGATTGAGGCAGCCTTACACCACATAGTGATGCACATCACCACAGAGACAGTTTAATGCTTGGGGCTAATAGAGAACAGAGACACTTGACACATCACATAGGGACATTAACAGTTGAGTCAACCCTGAGAATGAGGGTCTTTTGAGGTGATGGTCCATCTAGTGTAGAGGTTCATCCTTCTTGAGGGTGGACACCTTGGCCCAACCGTGGAAGGAGACAATAGCAAGAACCATACATACAAAAGACCAACACTCTATTTTGCAGTCCTTCAAAACAAAACACCTTTCCTAGACAATGTCTCTACATAATCTAATGCACATGTAACTCATGTTATGTAGGAGCTCGTATGTGAAGATAGCTCCCCCTTCTGGTTGGTCCAGGTTCTGACTCCGGGTAAGCTACAGGTGTACAACAGGTGGGCAGTTCATAGTCAATAACCGAATGGTCGCTGGTTCGAGCAGACTCGGTGAAACAGTCTGTGCCCTTGAGCAAGGCACTTAACGCTACTTGCTCCTGTAAGTCGCTCTGGATAAGGGCGTCTGCTAAATGTAAAAAGACTAACTGGTGCTTTTGACACACACACACACACACAACTGAGTACAATGCCAGCCGAGTTTCCCAGTTGGATAAATCATAACGCCCAAAAGTCTAGAAAACAAGCATGTACCATATCTCAAAATGTATTACTCTATTTAAACATTGATATTTAGACAAACAGAAAATGGGCTAAAAACATTTCATTTTTGTGAAATTTAATTGAAAAACAATGGCAATAAAAAAGGCTTCCAGTATTTTTGACAATTGCTCAACAATGGTTTTAAGTTTCAATGCTTTCAGACATTTAAAAATAAAATATGGTTCTCTCTACTGGTTAAATGCTGTGTCTTGGCTGCTTTACACTATCTACTAAAAAATAATAATTAATTGTCTTCTATTAACCTCTTGTACAAGGCATTCAAAGCCATGTGCCAAAATCACTTAATATTTTAACCCCCAATGAGAATGAAAAACAAAAACACTATTGCATCTCCATAACCTAAATAATTCTGCAGTGAAAATATGCAAATATTGCAAGACGTGCATGTTTAAATTCACAAATTAGAATATTCAATTTCTTGCTTAGGTTTATATTACAACTATTACATTGATCTGTTGATTGGTCAAAACTACACCTAAGAAACAATGCACCCAAATCATGTCATTATTTTAACTGCACATGCATCCCTGTAAACTATACAGTTCAACAGCTTCCTCTGCAGGGTTTTTGACTCACGTTGACTCAAGAGAAAGTGGCTCTTGGTTCATGTAAATGCTATCATCCTCCATCAATGTTCTCATTCAAGGGGTGTATTTTGGGGAATATAACAGGCATTTGGGTGAGAGCATTCAAGGCCTCTAGTCCACACAGGCCTTCCATGTGTCTAGTCTATCCACTGTCCTTCACCAGGACTGAGGTGACCAGCACCTCCTCCCTTCAGTCTAGTAGCTGAACATCTGCTGTGTTGTGTTGGCCTGCTGTTGCTGTGCTGCCTGGGCTTGTCTAGCCTGCTCTGGGGTCTGGGTTTCAGAGTCCTGGGCGTCACCTGGAGCCCCCTCTGCTACAGGGGTGACCTGGACCCCCTCAGCCTGCGTGACAGGCCTCCAGGCCAGGGTGGGGGCCTCCAGAGGGTGGCCCATTGGGTTGACGAAGGTGGTAAGGTTGATAAAGTGGGCGACCGACTGTGGCCCAGTACTGGCACCTCCAGGCCCCACAGTCTCGGTCGTGAGCTCGGCGGGCCGGTTGTGGAGCATGGCGGAGCCGCTGACCGTGTCGAAGGTGACAGTGAGGATGGAGCTGTCCAGAGTGAGGGGCCGGTGGTCGCTGGCTGTCAGGTGGCCCACGGCTACAGGCTGCAGGCTGGTGAACTGGGCAGGAGCATGGGTGGTGATGGGGGTCACTGTGATGTTGGTCAGACCCACTGAGCTGTTGGGGGAGGAGGCGGAGGACACGTTGGGGTCGGCCAGCACCACCACCTACAACAGCACCATCCACACTGGGTCAGAGCATATACTACTAACAGTATGATAGAGTTACAATCTACAAACGATGTTGTGGACAATATGGAAAACTTTAAGGCCAGGTGCAGTCAAAAAAATTATTTTCCTGTGTTTTATATACACTGAGAGTACAAAACATAAGGAACACTGCTCTTCCCATGACATAGCTTTCACCTGGTCAGTATATGATCCCTTTTGACGTCACCTATTAAATCCACTTCAAATCAGTGTAGATGAAGGGGAGGAGGCAGGTTAAAGGAGGAATATTAAGCCTTGAGACAATTGAGACCTGGATTGTGTGTGTGCCCTTCAGAGGGCGAATGGTTAAGACAAAAGATTGAAGTGCCTTTGAAGGGGGTATGGTAGTAGGTGCCAGGCGCACCGGTTTGAGTGTGAAAATAACTGCAACACTCCTGGGTTCTTCACGCTCAACAGTTTCCTGTGTGTATCAAGAATGGTCCATTACCCAAAGGACATCCAGTCAACTTGACAACTGTGGGAAGCATCCCTGTGAAACACTTTCAACAGCTTGTAGTCCATGAGGCTGGTCTAAGGGCAAAACGGGGTGCAACTCAATTAGGAGGGTGTTCCTAATGTTTTGTACACTGTATTACAGTGAGCTATGTAAAGAATCCAGTATATAAATAAGCGGTCTGTATAACAGTAGTAGATATTAGAATGAGCAATTTGAAGAATACAGTATATAATTACAGTGGGAGAAACTGCATAAAGGAAACGGGAAGTGTTTTCGGAAAGTATTCAGACCACTTGACTTTCTCCACTTTGTTAGGTTACAGCCTTATTCTCATTTTTTATTATTTTTAAAATACGCTTCAATCCACACACACACACACACACACAGCAAAAACATTTACTAATTTATACAAAATGTAAAATATCACATTTACTTAAGTTCAGACCCTTAACCCAGGACTTTGTTGAAGCACCTTTGGCAGCGATTACAGCCTTTAGTCTTCTTGGGTATGACGCTACAAGCTTGGCACACCTGTATTTGAGCAGTTTCTCCCATTCTTCTCTGCAGATCCTCTCAAGCTCTGTCAGGTTGGATGGGAAGCATTTTCAGGTCTCTCCAGACATGTTCGATTGGGTTCAAGTCCGGGCTCTGGATGGGCCATTCAAGGACATTCAGAGACTTGTCCCAAAGCCACTCCTGCGTTGTCTTGGCTGTGTGCTTAGGGTCGTTGTCCTGTTGGAAGGTGAACCTTCACCCCAGTCTGAGGTCCTGAGCACTCTGGAGCAGGTGTTCATCAAGGATCTCTGTACTTTGCTCCCGTTCATATTTTTTGCGATCCTGACTAGTCTCCCAGTCCCTGCCGCTGAAAGACACCCCCACAGCATGATGCTTCAGCGTAGGGATGGTGCAAGGTTTCCTCCAGACGTGATGCTTGGGATTCAGGCCAAAGAGTTGAATCCGACCAGATAATCTTGTTTCTCATGGACAGAGGCCTTTAACTGCCGTTTGGCAAACTTCAAGCGGGCTGTCATGTACCTTTAACGGAGGAGTGTATAGAGCTCTGTTAGAGTGAACATCGGGTTCTTGGTCACCTCCCTGACCAAGGCCCTTCTCCCCAGATTGCTCAGTTTGGTCAGGCGGCCAGATCTTGGTGGTTCCAAACTTCTTCCATTTAAGAATGATGGAGGCCACTGTGTTCTTGGGAACCTTCAATGCTGCATTATCTTTTTGGTACCCTTCCCCAGATCTGTGCCTCGACACAATCCTGTCTCAGAGCTCTGCGGACTTGTCTTGGTTTTCGCGCTGACATGCGCTGTCAATTATGGGGACCTCATATAAACAGGTGTGCGCCATTCCAAAATCATGTCCAATCAATTGAATTTACCACAGGTGATCAATAGGATGATCAGGATTCACTGGAGCTCAAATTCGTGTCGCATAACTATGGGTCTGAATACATTTAAATAAGGTATAACTGGGTATTGTGTGTAGATTGCTTTTTTTAAATCCATTTTAGAATAAGGCTGTAACGTAACAAAATGTGGAAAAAGTCAAGGAGTCAAACTTTCCAAAGGCACTGCATATACATGGGACAGCAGCGTTGGCTGTGTTTGTGTGAATATAGGCATATGCATGCGTTTGAGTGTATAGATAAATATAGGAGTGTGCTTGTGTATGAGGTGTGTGTTCTTAAGAATGCAATTTCCTTATTGGAATTTGGCCTTTAGGTACCCTCTCTAATGCCAGAGGTCACCATAAAGCATGTCTTACTTAATGGTATCTATGCCCTTGAGCCATTTAAGAAAAATAAATAAATTCAGCCATGGGTGTTTTTAAGCGATTAAGATGTTTCAAATGTATAGTCTATTCAACCCCAAGGTCTCAGCCTTGATTTAATGCTTTGGCACCGGGCAAAGAAGGATGAAACAACAAACAGATAAGGCAAGAGTGTTTAGGTCTGCCCTCCCCTCTGTAGGGGGGAGAGATTTGCTGCGAACCGGTTAGAGTTTGTCAAGAACTGCAACACTGTTGGGTTCACGCTAAACAGTTCCCCGTGTGTAACAACAATGGCCCCCCACCCAAAGGACAGCCTGCCAACTTAACAACTGTGGGAAGCATTGGAGTCGACACAGGCCTGCATCCCTGTGGAACGCTTTAGACAACTTGTAGTCCATGCCCCAACGAATTTGAGGCTGTTGAGGACAAAAGGGGGTGCAACTCAATATTAGGAAAGTGATCTTAATGTTTTGTACACTAAATGTTTATTTCCACACGAGGTTGGACGAGGCACAAGAGCTATTTGAAAAGACTGCCTGAAATTTCAGCCTGTTTTGGTGGGAAAATCACCATGCCCTTCCATGCAGTAATAAATCACCATGCCCTTCCATGCAGTAAATCACCATGCCCTTCCATGCAGTAAATCACCATGCCCTTCCATGCTGTAAATCACCATGCCCTTCCATGCAGTAAATCACCATGCCCTTCCATGCAGTAAATCACCATGCCCTTCCATGCAGTAAATCACCATGCCCTTCCATGCTGTAAATCACCATGCCCTTCCATGCAGTAAATCACCATGCCCTTCCATGCAGTAAATCACCCTTGCCCTTCCATGCAGTAATAAATCACCATGCCCTTCCATGCAGTAATAAATCACCATGCCCTTCCATGCAGTAATAAATCACCATGCCCTTCCATGCAGTAATAAATCACCATGCCCTTCCATGCAGTAATAAATCACCATGCCCTTCCATGCAGTAAATCACCATGCCCTTCCATGCAGTAAATCACCATGCCCTTCCATGCAGTAAATCACCATGCCCTTCCATGCAGTAAATCACCATGCCCTTCCATGCAGTAAATCACCATGCCCTTCCATGCAGTAAATCACCATGCACTTCCATGCTGTAAATTAGTTAACTTCTTGAGTGTAGGGGGCAGTATTTTTGTTTTTGGCAACAAAAAAAGGTACCCATTTGAAACTGCCTATTTCACAGGCCCAGAAGCTAGAATATGCATATCATTGTCAGATTAGGATAGAAAACTCTAAAGTTTCCAAAACTGTCAAAATATTGCCTGTGAGTATAACAGACCTGATATTGCAGGCGAAAACCTGAGGCAAATCCAACAAGGAAGTGCTGATTTTCCTGAAAGCTCTCTGTTCCATTGGATGCCTTGCCTCCATTTAAAGGGATATCAACTATATTCCTTTTCCTATGGCTTTCTCAAGCTGTGAACAGTCTTTAGACATAGTTTCAGGTTTTTATTTTTCAAAATGAGTAAGAAAGAACCAATCGCGTCAGTGGATGGCTGGGTGCCAGCAGAGTTTTTCATGGTAAGGGCCATTTTCTATCTCTCGCCTATGGCAAAAGCTACATATCGGTTGACATTATTGATTATATATTGTAAAAACAACCTGAAGATTGATTATAAACATTTGACATCTTTCTACGCACTTTACGGATACTATTTGGAATTTGTGTCTGCGATGTCGTGACCGCTCGAGCCTGTGGATTTCTGAACATAACGCGCCAAACAAATGGAGGTATTGTGGATATAAAAATAATCTTTATGGAACAAAAGGAACATTTATTGTGTAACTGGGTGTCTCGTGAGTGCAAACATCTGAAGATCAAAGGTAAGTGATTTAATTTATTGCTTTTCTGACTTTCGTGACCAATCTACTTGGCTGCTAGCTGTTTGTAATATTTTGTCTACTGAGAGAGATGTTCTTACATAAACGTTTGGTATGCTTTCGCCGAAAATCTTTATTGAAATCTGACACGCCAGGTGGATTAACAACAAGCTATGCTGTGTTTTGTTATATTGCACTTTTGATTTCATGAAATTTAAATATTTTTAGCAATTTAATTTTAATTTGGCACTGTGCAATTCAGCGGATGTTGATGAAAATGATCCCGCTAACGGATGGGTGAGTCAAGAAGTTTTAATAGACCAATTAGAGAGTTCCAAACCTCTCTGCCAATAACAGTTCATTTTCAGTTTTCCCTCTAGTCAAACCACTCCCAGACAGTCCTAGCAAAATTGTTTTAGAAATTGCTCTTTGCTAAGAAGCCATTTCATCTAACACAATAAGGTACTTAATTGTTACCCAGAAATAATTTGATATTGGGATAAAAACAGCTACATTGGACCTTTAAAATCCCATTATCCACAGCATTAATCAAGACATGTATAATGGACAGATGGACCCAATTGCAATAAATACAATCTCAAACCTAATATAATTGCTAACATAGATGATCTGACAAATACATGACCCACCCACCTGCTGTATACTCTGCACAGCAGAGCTGGTCTCATCTCCCACTATGGTGGTGGTGTACTGTACTCCTTTGCCTGTGAAGTCAGCGTACTCGTCAGAGTCTGACAGCTCCGGCTCCTCCAGCTGTTTCTGCTTCTTCCTGGGCGGCCGTGGGGTCCGCTGGGGTCTCTCCCCAGAAAGAGCCTCCTTCTCCAGGGTTAGAGTTGGCTGTGAGGGTGGTATGAGAACCAAGAGTATTAAAATAGTTCCATCTCTGCATATAGTGTAGTTAGCTCACCACCATAGGCATTGTATGGCACTCCTACCTGCACAATGCTGATGCTTGACTCATCGATTGTTGAGTCTTCTTGGAGCTCGTCAAACTCATCTATTCTCACAGTGACCACCTGGGGTAGGAAAGAGCAAAAGTTTAAATAAAGCTGAGATTTCACCATTAATGACAGGTGGGATAGGAAATTATGTTGAAAAGAGAGCTGGGCCTGGTCTGGAAAACATAATAGAAAATGTCAGTTTCAGCTGACACTAAGAACTCCATTCAAGATGTGGTAGATCTCATGTATATACTGTCCCAGTTCACCTCGGGGTGTCTACGGTTTAACCCCTACTGTCCCAGCTCACCTCGGGGTGTCTACGGTTTAACCCCTACTGTCCCAGCTCACCTCGGGGTGTCTACGGTTTAACCCCTACTGTCCCAGCTCACCTCGGGGTGTCTACGGTTTAACCCCTACTGTCCCAGCTCACCTCGGGGTGTCTACGGTTTAACCCCTACTGTCCCAGCTCACCTCAGGGTGTCTACGGTTTAACCCCTACTGTCCCAGCTCATCTCGGGGTGTCTACGGTTTAACCCCTACTGTCCCAGCTCACCTCGGGGTGTTTGCGCCTCATGTGGCGGTTCATGGAGGCTCGGGTGGACACCTTGGTGCCACACATGTGACAGCTCTGGGCCTCCACCTTCTCATGCGTCAGCTGCACGTGCTTCTGGAGCATGTATTCTGTCACATACTTCTTATCACACACCGCACACGACCACGTCTTCCCCACTGGGGAGCGAGAGAGAGAAATCTAATAACGGTTCTCAAACAGAAGGTATTCGTGGAGTTGTCCAAAACGAAAACATACAATAGGAAACGACGAGTATTCATCCAGGAACTTGCCTGTGTGAATGAGCTTGTGTGTCTCCATGGTGTTCCTCTCACTGAAGGTCTTCCCACACAACTCACACATGAAGTCCTTTATTCCTGCAGGAGTAGAAACGGTACATGAGTGTAAGCCTTAACCAAATAAGCCCTTTGTACCTTTTACACGCTTCATTAGCTTGGTTGTATCTGTAAGATATGACAATGTTCAGCCATGCATGTTAGCCTACAATGCCCAACCCATGTTTATAGATGAAAGTGGCCTTTCTTCACCACTGCCTCTGGGTTGTTTTGTCTAGTTGTTGCTGGGACCATCTTACCCGTGTGTCTCTTGTAGTGTTTCAGCATGTTGACCTTCTGGGCAAACTTGCGGTTGCACTCCTTACACTCGTACTCTTTGATGCCCTTATGCAGCTTCATATGGTGCCTCAGCGCATGCTTGGTCTTCATTCCTGCAGAAAACACATAGGCTTCTTACCCCTGTGGATGCTCTTACCAAAAACAAGTACATGCATGCTTTGATCAGAACATTTTCCCAATTCACAGAGCCACATATTTCTTGCTATTACCATTCACAGTAAGTGCTTGGTAAAGGCAAAAACAGCAATTGGAAAAGCCACCAACAATCTAGGTCAATTTGGTCTCAATTTCTAGTCTATTGTGCAAATGTCTTTTCCCCCCCTAACTATTTGACAAAGACAGTTGTCATGGTGACAGCCTCACCTTTCCCACACTCAGCACATAGGAAGTCTCTGACGTTGTCATGGACCCTCAGGTGTTCCTTTAGCATGTCCTTCCTGGCAAACGACTTCCCACACTGGTCACATCCGTGGCTCTTCACCCCTGTGAGAACCACATTACAGAGGAGATAGCAATCCCCCCCAAAAAGTTGAATAAGCCCATAAAGTTCAGATATTCTTTATCATGCCTTCAAGACAAATATTGGGTGGCTAACATAGTGCCAAAATATGTGGTTCATGTGTGCTAAAGAACTAAATTTAATGTGGTCCAGTATCCAGAAAGTATCTTGTTAAGAGATGAAGGGTGAGGTTCATACCTGTGTGAATGACCTTGTGTCTCTCCAGGTTGCCGATGCTGTTGAAGATTCGGCCACACATTTCACAGGGGTGGATGTACCTTTGGAGCAAAATTAAAAGTGTAACAGACAGGGTTAGTGTCTGGGTGCTAGTAACGAGCCAAGAAGGAGAGTGTACAACAGTGCACCTGTTTCATGTCCTACATCTCTGTGTACTGGTCCTTTTGTCCCTCATATGTCCCTGTCCCTCATACCTCTGCACTGCAGGGTCTGGGAGCTGTTCTCTGTGGATGACCAGGTGGGCGTTGTAGGTGGCTTTCAGAGCGAAGCGCCGGTTACAAATGATGCAGCCATAACCCCTCTCTTTGTGCAGGTCCATAATGTGCTTCAGGTAATCTCTGCCCTTGAAGAATGTCACCTAAAACACAAAGACAGATTCGAACAGAGGCCATGGAGAGTGCGAGTGTGCTTGTTTAACCACCACCGTGGTGCGAGTGTGTTTGCGTGACAGAATGTGTGCCGGGATGTAGGCATGCGCGAGAGGTGCGTGACTGACCTGACACTTCTTGCAGCTGTACTTGTGGGTCTCTTGTCCGTAGTCTTCATCCTCCTCATCAGTGTCGTCGCTGCTGTCCACTGAGATGCCGATCTTCCTGATGAACTCCTCCCTCTCCTGCTCGTCCATCAGGGCTATGTCCTGGAGAACACACACAGGAAGTTGAGCAATGACACCATTATGGACCTAGTGTCAATCTCTATTTCTTGTTTGAGTGTGAATGAAATGTGTGGTTTATGTAGGAGTTCAAAAAGAAGCACGAACTAAACGTTTGATTGCAACATCCACATCATCCCTCTCACCTTAAAGTGCACGTGAATATGGTCCCTCAGGACGTCCACTCTGAAGAACTTGCGTCCGCAGATCTCACAGGTGTACTTCTTATCTCCGTGAGTCAGCAGATGCTTGTTCATGTTGCTCCTGCAGGAAAACACCTGGACACACACAGTCAGGGTAAATGTCTTCTTTCAAGGCTTCTTCTTATTTTGACTCATTTGATCCAATGCCAAAATCAATATATTTTCAGGTATCCGCGTCACAACACCTTGCCACAGATAGGACATGCTGAAGGCTCCTTCCTGTATTTGGTCCCTTCCTCCCCATTGGCCTCCAGCTCTTCCCTCTTCAGGTGCTTTGGGTTTGCTGAGACATACAATAACAGTACAGCTGAGCTCAGAGAGAAGGCTGATTGATCATTTGGGATAGAATACATTTCAGGATCATGAGCCACGCACTTGGAAAAGTTGCAGGCTCTGCTCTGTTGAAATAAACTAATCAAGTACATCATATACTATAACAGACCCACCGGGCAAAAAAACGTAATCAATGTTATTTCCACATTTCAACAACATAAAATCTACGTGGGAAAACTGATTGGATTTGCAAAAAGTCATCAACGGAAGGGAATTTCATCTGTTTTTCACCTAACTTTTAACCTTAATCCAATGACATGGTGAAATGTTTTGTTTATCTCACGTTTGAATTCACGTTAGTTGTCAACAACCCCATTTAAATCAAAACTAGACGTTGAGCTGACATCTGTGCCCAGCGGGGAGTATCACCCAAATAGTCATGAATAGAGATGGATCATGTCCCCCTGGTCCCTCTGCCAGTACTGACCCACAGTATGTCTCTTCTGGTGGTCCTGCATAACATCCTTGCGGTAGAACATCTTGCTGCAGATCTCACAGGCGTACAGCTTCTCTCCGTGCTTCTTCTTGTGCTTAGACAGGTTACTGTTGGTGGAGAAGAACCTCGAGCAGATCTCACACTGGAACGTCTTGTCATCTGCCGCCCACAGGAACAACAAACAATCTGACGTGTCATTCAATGAAATAAATAATGGATGGATAGGATACTGTGTCAGTCATGGATGGGACAACGAAGCCATACAGCACCACAGTAAAGTAACATACAGAAGTACTTCAAAGATGGATAAAGACAGCGAACATCCAAACAAAAATGGCCTGCAACTAAATCATGTTATTTTTCATTCATGCTGCACTTACCGGTTCTACAGTTGTGGAACTCTAATGCATTCTCCAGACGGAAGGCTTTGTCACATGTGTTACATTTGTACCTGTACTCCACATCGGGCTGAGGGAGCGACGGACGGACACACACACACAATGTACAGTGAATCAAGGAGCTAGCCACTGCAACACAAACAGTGACTATCCTGGGCAAAAGCTGTAAAGGCCAATGTTGATCTAGGTGCGCCTACCTCATTTTTGCTGTGCTTGTATGAGATGTGCTGCTTCAAGCTCTCCTTGCGGCTGAACATCTTGTCACATTCATCACATTTAAAGAGCTTATCACCTAAAGAGAGCACAGACAAATAAAACATATGCACTTGTGTGTGTCTGTATGATATGATTAGTAAACACTGATCTCCACATATTCCATCTCTTTTCTCTGGAGAGCGGTGTTAGGAACAGTTCAGTAAGACATCCACAAAAAAAAAGGGGACAAAAAACAGAGGGGGGAGAGGAGAGAGCATTACCGTGGGAGCGGATGTGTCTGTTGAGGTTGCTGCTGTTCTGGAAGACCTTGTTGCAGAGGGTGCACTTGTACAGCCTCTTATGGTCTCCTCCCTGCCTCAGGAACCTCTTCCTCGACCCAGGCCTGAGGAAAAGGGAACAAGGACGAGAGAGAGTGGAGGGAGTGAGAAAGAGAGAGGGACAGGACAGAGTAGAGAGAGTGGAGGGAGTGAGAGAGAGAGATGAGAGGGACAGGACAGAGTAGAGAGAGTGAGAGAGAGAGAGATGAGAGGGACAGGACAGAGTAGAGAGAGTGAGAGAGATGAGAGGGACAGGACAGAGTAGAGAGAGTGAGAGAGAGAGATGAGGGACAGGACAGAGTAGAGCGAGAGAGAGATGAGAGGGACAGGACAGAGTAGAGAGAGTGGAGGCAGTGATGAGAGGGACAGGACAGAGTAGAGAGAGTGGAGGGAGTGAGAGAGCGAGAGATGAGAGGGACAGGACAGAGTAGAGAGAGTGGAGGGAGTGAGAGAGAGAGAGGAGAGGGACAGGACAGAGTAGAGAGAGTGGAGGGAGTGAGAGAGAGAGAGGAGAGGGACAGGACAGAGTAGAGAGAGTGGAGGGAGTGAGAGAGAGAGATGAGGGACAGGACAGAGTAGAGAGAGTGGAGGGAGTGAGAGAGAGAGGAGAGGGACAGGACAGAGTAGAGAGAGTGGAGGGAGTGAGAGAGAGGAGAGGGACAGGACAGAGTGGAGGGAGTGAGAGAGAGGAGAGGGACAGAGTAGAGAGAGTGGAGGGAGTGAGAGAGGACACGACAGAGTGGAGGGAGTGAGAGAGAGGGACAGGACAGAGTAGAGAGAGTGGAGGGAGTGAGAGAGAGGAGAGGGACAGGACAGAGTAGAGAGAGTGGAGGGAGTGAGAGAGAGAGGAGGGGGACAGGACAGAGTAGAGAGAGTGGAGGGAGTGAGAGAGGAGAGGGACAGGACAGAGTAGAGAGAGTGGAGGGAGTGAGAGAGAGGAGAGGGACAGGACAGAGTAGAGAGAGTGGAGGGAGTGAGAGAGAGAGGAGAGGGACAGGACAGAGTGAGAGAGAGGAGAGGGACAGGACAGAGTGGAGGGAGTGAGAGAGAGGGACAGGACAGAGTAGAGAGAGTGGAGGGAGTGAGAGAGAGAGATGAGAGGGACAGGACAGAGTAGAGAGAGTGGAGGGAGTGAGAGAGAGAGAGAGAGGAGAGGGACAGGACAGAGTAGAGAGAGTGGAGGGAGTGAGAGAGAGAGGAGAGGGACAGGACAGAGTAGAGAGAGTGGAGGGAGTGAGAGAGAGAGGAGAGGGACAGGACAGAGTAGAGAGAGTGGAGGGAGAGAGAGAGGAGAGGGACAGGACAGAGTAGAGAGAGTGGAGGGAGTGAGAGAAGAGAGGGACAGGACAGAGTGGAGGGAGTGAGAGAGAGGAGAGGGACAGAGTGGAGGGAGTGAGAGAGAGGAGAGGGACAGAGTAGAGAGAGTGGAGGGAGTGAAAGTGAGGGACAGGACAGAGTAGAGAGAGTGGAGGGAGTGAGAGAGAGGAGAGGGACAGGACAGAGTAGAGAGAGTGGAGGGAGTGAGAGAGAGAGGAGGGAGACAGGACAGAGTAGAGAGAGTGGAGGGAGTGAGAGAGAGGAGAGGGACAGGACAGAGTAGAGAGAGTGGAGGGAGTGAGAGAGGAGGGACAGGACAGAGTGGAGGGAGTGAGAGAGAGGAGAGGGACAGAGTAGAGAGAGTGGAGGGAGTGAGAGAAAGGGACAGGACAGAGTAGAGAGAGTAGAGGGAGTGAGAGATGAGAGGGACAGGACAGGGTAGAGAGAGAGAGAGGAGAGGGACAGGACAAGGTAGAGAGAGTGGAGGGAGTGAGAGAGGAGAGGGACAGGACAGAGGGAATGAGAGGAGGGGGACAGGACAGAGTAGAGAGAGTGGGGTGAGTGAGAGAGGAGAGGGACAGGACAGAGTAGAGAGAGTGAGAGAGGAGAGGGACAAGAGAGAGAGTGGAGGGAGTGAGAGAGGAGAGGGACAGGAGAGAGGAGAAGGAGTGAGAGAGGAGAGGGACAGGACAGAGTAGAGAGAGTGGAGGGAGTGAGAGAGAGGAGGGAGACAGGACAGAGTAGAGAGAGTGGAGGGAGTGAGAAAGAGAGAGGGGAGGGACAGGACAGAGTAGAGAGAGGAGAGGGACAGGACAGAGTAGAGAGAGTGGAGGGAGGGAGAGAGAGTAGAGGGACAGGACAGAGTAGAGAGAGTGAGAGAGGAGAGGGACAGGACAGAGTAGAGAGAGTGGAGGGAGGGAGAGAGAGTAGAGGGACAGGACAGAGTAGAGAGAGTGGAGGAAGGGAGAGAGTAGAGGGACAGGACAGAGTAGAGAGAGTGGAGGGAGGGAGAGAGAGTAGAGGGACAGGACAGAGTAGAGAGAGTGGAGGGAGGGAGAGAGAGTAGAGGGACATGACAGAGTAGAGAGAGTGGAGGGAGTGAGAGAGAGGAGGGGGACAGGACAGAGTAGAGTGTGGAGGGAGTGAGAGAGGAGGGGGACAGGACAGAGTAGAGAGAGTGGAGGGAGTGAGAGAGAGGAGGGGGACAGGACAGAGTAGAGAGAGTGGAGGGAGTGAGAGAGAGGAGAGGGACAGGACAGAGTAGAGAGAGTGGAGGGAGTGAGAGAGAGGAGGGGGCAGGACAGAGTAGAGTGTGAGCATGCCTGGTATCTTTCCAAGTCTATGGAAGAACTGATTGATGTTAACTGTACTTCAAAAGGAAATATGTGTACTGTAAATAAAGCATGCAATTGAAAGGTGAACTGCAGTTGAAGGATAGCAATGGAAAGTGATGACTCGACTAAGAGGAATTTATTTTGTCTCAGTCAGTCATGACATAGTGGAGAGGGCGTTGATCCTTACATCCCAGCTGAGAGCAGAGTGCGGGTCACCCTCGGCATGGTGACAGCCACCCCGTCAGGGCCAATCTCCAGGTCATTGCCATCCAGCATGGCCTCTCCTCCATCTGCAGGGACGGTGTTGAGGGCTTTCTCCGCTGGCTCCAAAAAGGCTGCAACTCGAAGCAGGAAGGTATGAATAGAATTAACATTTTAGGGGAGAATGTGGTGGAAACGGAACAGTGCATGTGAAGGGGTAGTCAATAATGTAACAACATAAGAGGTGGAATCTGTCTCACTTTTCTTCTTTGCTGCTATAGTTGCAGTGCTAGGTTTCCGTCCTCCTTTGGCCCTCTTCCCCGGCCTGCCCAGCCTTCTTTTGGGAGCTGGCAGAGGAGGAGCAGGGATGGGCTCAGCACTGAGGCCATCGTCAGGGGTTACCAGTTCTGCTTCCTCCTGCTGCTGGGACTGGTCGTCAGGGGGCGGGGCTACATCTTTCAATTGCTGCAGATGGCTCAGTAGGTGGTCTGGGAAGAAGACAGGCGGAAGGATGGGGAAATTGAGCCTTTCATGTAAAAACAGAAGAGCACCTCGTCCTCTTCACTACGGTCCTGATTAATACGAGCAATGCAGCTGCCCGTCTTCAGCCAGCTCTGAAGCCCTCAACCATCATGCCTCCCTTCTATGTAACGCAAGTGCTAGTGTTCATGAGGAGGAACTGTGTTTCCTGACCCCAGTTTCAACTGTTCTGCCTGTGGCTATAGAACCCTGACCTGTTCACTGGACCTGCTACCTGTCCCAGACCTGCTACCTGTCCCAGACCTGCTACCTGTCCCAGACCTGCTACCTGTCCCAGACCTACTACCTGTTCACCGGACGTGCTACCTGTCCCAGACCTGCTACCTGTCCCAGACCTGCTACCTGTCCCAGACCTGCTACCTGTTCACCGGACGTGCTACCTGTCCCAGACCTGCTACCTGTCCCAGACCTTCTATCTGTCCCAGACCTACTACCTGTTCACCGGACGTGCTACCTGTCCCAGACCTGCTATCTGTCCCAGACCTTCTATCTGTCCCAGACCTACTACCTGTTCACTGGACGTGCTACCTGTCCCAGACCTGCTATCTGTCCCAGACCTACTACCTGTTCACCGGACGTGCTACCTGTCCCAGACCTGCTGTTTTCAACTCTCGAGAGACAGCAGAGGAGCGGTAGAGATACTCAATGATTGGCTATGAAAAGCCAACTGATATTTACCCCTGAGGTGCTGACCTGTTGCATCCTCGACAACCACTGTGATTATTATTATTTGACCCTCCTGGTCAACTATGAACATTTGAACATCTTGGCCATGTTCTGTTATAATCTTCACCCACCACAGCCAGAAGAGGACTGGCCACCCCTCACAGGCTGGTTTCTCGCTAGGTTTCTTTGTAGGTTCCGGCCTTTCTAGGGAGTTTTTCCTAGCCACTGTGCTTCTACACCTGCATTGCTTGCTGTTTGGGATTTTAGGCTAAGTTTCTGTACAGCACTTTGAGAGATCAGCTGATGTAAGAAGAGCTTTATAAATAAAGTTGATTGATTATAACAGTATGAAACCATCTACTTCTCCTTCCCTGACTTTCTATGGCTAGTCTTGGTGGTGTGGAGGTCACTCCCCGGTCAGGAGCTCTGGCTTCATAAACACGGCCCTTGCCTACTGGACACAAAGCATGGGTCGGGGTCAACCCAGCAGGATCGGGCGTGTGGTTGTTTCTCTAAAACATACTTACAGTCCACTACAGCTGAACGAATCCCTGTGGCCATTATTCATCTCTGAAATGTATTCTGATCATATCATTCATATGAATGATATAGGTAGTTATTCCTCAAAGGTTAATGGGCTGAATAATATG
This sequence comes from Oncorhynchus masou masou, assembly GCF_036934945.1. Classification (NCBI taxonomy): domain Eukaryota; kingdom Metazoa; phylum Chordata; class Actinopteri; order Salmoniformes; family Salmonidae; genus Oncorhynchus; species Oncorhynchus masou. The sequence goes on along the minus strand of NC_088222.1, from coordinate 33,786,956 downwards.
TGGCTGAACTGTTACTGTAACAGAAAGGGATCTGTATTCACTTGTTGACAGCAGAGGTATTTCCTCTAACAGTGGTTTCATGAGAAGGTGTTGATGATGTACGCCTCAGAAAGTACGTGGCATCTCTGGGAGTGAGCTCACCTGCATCATTCTCTCCAACCACTAGGGCCTGTGACACTCCAGCTTTATTCAAAGCCCCCTCTGGCATGGTAGAGGTGGTATCCACAACTGAGAGATAAGGGAGGAACAAAAACAGGACAACACAGTCATACATTTCATATTGATTAAGCGCCTAGCAATCGAACCCTCAGTTGATCTGCGTTAACAGAAGGGTTCACGCTACAGTGCACCCGTTTGCATCTCAGGGGACAATAATGCCGAATCTGGTCTGCCAGAGGGGCTCCATACCTGCTGGTGGTGGATGGACTGGGGCCTTCAGCATGGGCCTCTCCATCTTCTTGGCATAGAAGGCCCCATACCAAACCCTCAGCTCAGACCCTGGCAGCACATCCTGGGGAAAAGACAGAGGTGACCTTATGAAAGAGTAGGGAACCATCTGTGACTCCTGGAAGAGATCTCTCTCCCATTTGTTCACCACCTCGTATGTAGTGATGTATTGGCCATGGACACTAAATAGTATGCTAGTAAATAAAGAATGACCAAAACTGTCCTCAGTTGCTTTGTTTGGGGAGTTGGTATATGATACCTGGGAGGTGTTGAAGTAGACCTCATCGTCTTGCTGGTAAGCAGTCAGGTTCTGGTGCTGATAGTCAGTAGCGGGCCGAACCAGCATCATCCAATTACAGTCATCCTCATTGGCTGAGTCAAAACAGACTACTAGGCCTTCTCTTTGGAAGATCTGTCCAGGTCACAAACAAAACCAAAGAATACAGAGAGTGGGATATTAACACCACCGCAAAGAACACAAACATCTTACTCCATAATAACAGCAGTCTAAGTTGAGAACACACCTTCAGAGGGAACAGGCCTTCTTTGTCCAGGTGGGATATTCTCCTAGCCTCGAAGGGACCAAACCTGGTCCTCTTGACCAAACGTTGGAGGACAAACACTCCCTCCTTCCCATCGGGCACCTGTCTAATCTCCAGACTCTCCGGCAGAGAGGACCTGACCCACGACAACAATACAACATCAATCAATACATAGCCTCCTACACTTCTGTTACTCCAATATCAGGTTCAAGATTTGCTGCTTTAAATACACAATTTGTAAGATGACCAGCTACACTGGAAACCCACTCAACACCCTCTCACTGGGTAGCTTGCAGGGTGAACTGTTACTCACCGTGCTCTGCTGAGAACGAATGAGTCCTGTACAGTCACCACTGGACCCAGCTCTGGACACTCAGAGTCATGATACTGCCCACAGTCCTCACACCCTGACAGGTACCATCAAAAAGTCACATATCAGATACCACATCCTGATGTCTAAATAGACACAGGCATGCAACGTGAAATACACACACATGCGCATGTAGTGCGAGATACACACCACACGCACACATAGTGAGAGAGATACAATACTAAATCAATGTGCACTATGTCTATATGTACATAGCTACCTCAATTACTTTGTACCCCTACATATTGGGCTGGTACTGGCACCATAGCCATGATATTTTTACTATTCCTGCTATTCACGCTTCACTTATTACTCGGTCACTATTTCAATATTGCATGTTTAAATCTTTATATTGCATTGTTGGACAAGAACCTGCAAGTAAGTCTACACCTGTTGTTTACAAAGCGTGTGACAAATAAAATCTGATGCCATTTCAAGGGTATTGAAGTTTTCAGTATACTCACAGATAAACTCATCTGGTTGCTCTGTCATCGTGACAATCTGCACATTCAAGAAAGGGATGTTGTTACTAATCTTTGTAACGTGTGTAATTGTGTATGATTTGCTTGATCTAAATCATAACGTTTAAAGGGGATATCAGCAGTTGATACATCCATTTCTGGACTTTTAAATTAATAATGTATACGCATTGATTCTTGAAGGCTATAACTTTAGTTCAGTGCACGTGTCAAACTCATTCCAAGGAGGGCCGAGAGTCTGCGGAGTTTGATCCTTCCTTGGACTTGATTGATGAATTAATGTCACGGATTAGAAAGGAACTCCCTTCACCTGGTTACCTTGGTCTTAATTGAAAGGAAAAACCTGAACCCCAGACAGTAGGGCCTCCATGGAATGAGTTTGACTTCCCTGGTTTAGCGTAACTTTCCATCAGTACCCCAAATATACGTTTATTTTACTCCAATGTTTGTAAACACTGTATAGCCTCAATATATGCTTAATACTGTTATTTTGATATATTGGATTATCAGGCTTTGCATTAATAGCTCAATTAAATTCAGTGGTTGCATTTCTCCAGGCCCATCCCTCAGATTTTTACGAATAGAGATGGAGTTGCCGCTTTATTTACAGGCTACATTATTACTTAGAGATTATTACTTCATGATCATAGACGATGTAGTTATGCTGCCACTGGTGGTTGTAACATAAACACATTAAGAAATGCCAAATGGGTTCGTCAAATAAATGAATACTTAAGAATGTGTGCAATCCTCTGAAGCAGTTCAAAATAGTGGCAAATGTGAGGCCTACACTTCTTGACTAATGCGGATAACTCAACCTGGAGCTATATTCTGATCAAAACAGCGGTGTGGTAAATGTATGGGGACCTCAATAAAGCAAAGGCCATTCTTCTCCACTGTGCATTCCACGCTAATAACAATACAGCAGTGGAGTAGCTACATATTAATATAGACGATCCAGTAAAGAACGGGATCCAGGATTTTAACAGATTCCAAACTCTAGCCGGGTTTTAACTCCGATCTCAGCCTACTCCGTCTTCTGCAGTCATGCAAATGTAACAAAGAACAATCGGCATGGCGGATGGAATGGGGACGCAAACTCCATCTGGAGCCAGTTAATTTCAATGTCAGAACGGCGTTATACTGGACTCTCCGCGAGATTCCGTGTGCACCTCGAAAACTAAAAATATATATTTCTGCACGGTGGCACAATTATTGTTTGTTTAAACTGCAGAAGTTAGAAATAAACATGTTACCTGTTTTCCAAACGACTACACATTTATTGAATCCTGACTCCGGGTTGCAATCCGCTCCAAGAAACCGCGCAGGACCGGAACTGCAGTGAAGTGCAGCTTGGGAATCGTAGTTTTCTTCAATCGCTCGAGTTATCAATGGATTGCCAATAAAACAGCTACGTTTTCAAAATATCTCATTCATGACTCGATTTCTTTACACAATTAACGCACATATTTGAATGCACTAGGTCTACATTACGTTAAAATGTAATTGCTTAAAACAGGTGTGGCCTCCAAACATAAAATACATATAGCACTATTAATCAGAGAAAGACAATAAGCATTTTGTCACAGAGATTCAAAGAAAACCGCACACTTGAGTGGTTATTCAGTTAATATTTATTGCTCAAGATGTTAAACCTGATATGTCAATAATTAGTCATAATCCCTGCATGGCATTGACTGGAATTAAATATTAGCAGGCAACCAGGTTCTGTACGTTTCACAGAGACAATATAAAATGTCAGCAAGCTGTTTAATAATATACAGGCCCACTGCTTATTGAAATGCATAATCTTGCACTTGTCAGTTGCCATTGATTAGGCTTAGAATCAAGTTTGCATGTTTAAAACTCCCCACATTCTTTTCTGAAGTTTTAACAAGGTTTAAAGATGACTTTGGGTTTCGGCATACACCTCTAGCTGCAAGATGGCTTTAAAAGGGACCTTATTTACTGAAACAAGGAGCAGTCAGCTCATTGGGAACCCTTCCAGGAGCTTACGTCAATATTTGACCCACACTGTACAAATATGTGACCGGTTACAGGATCTGAGGCGTTTGACACTCGTTCATACTTCACAGGAGGGACGTAAAAAAAAGAATAATATGGACACATAACCCATACAGTATCTGCAGCAGACAGAGAACTTAGTTAATGCTGTTGTTCAAGATCAACACAAATGGCATACCCTTTTTTTCAGCAACCAGATACCCCAGTGTAATCAGTCATCCAAGGATATCATAAAAACACAGCTCATTGATTAGGTTTTCATATGGGTTGTTGAGGGGAAATCCAACTGGCTCCTCTTTGTCATTTTAATGCCACTCAGCAACATTCTCAAGTCCTCTGAAAACACCAGATCATAGGTATAGATAGCACAGCTACTGCTGTTCTGGGACAGCATGTCCCAAGTCATTCGAAGACTGGTCATACCTGAAGAATTGACCATTTTCAAGAGGGAATCCCACTACAGTTTGTCACTACTACACAGGTAGAACAACTGTTCTCCAGTCTCTTCAAAAGCCTTGTAAACAGTAGGGCATCTGACTACTATGTCCATGTTGAGTACTGCCATCATGTCCATAACAGTATAGCAGTCCTCTCAGTAGGCTCATTCAATGAGAATAAAAACAGTAGTTGGCAGGGAATTTATCTTAAAACAACTCATTTAATTTACCTGCTTAAATAAAAGTACAATCATTAGCTAGATAAAATCTCAAAGCAGTCAAACCATTCAGATTTCCCAAAGATGTATCATCCTTTCTGTTGAGACAATGTTTAAAGCGCTGATATGTTACATTTCATTTTTAAAACAAAAAACAGCAGAAACGCATGAGTGAATGACCCCTGTGTTTTTAGTGAACACTGCAACAAGTATGCCTTGAGGTAGTGTCACATTCGTTCCCTCTCCCAGCATGATGTCACTGGGGTTCCATTTTCTACCTCACCAACCCCAGGCAGTTGTAGTGTAAGGAATCTTTAGGTCAGAAGACTAGAGGAAATTGCATTTAAAACACTGCAATATTTAAAGGAAAAGTGATAACACAAAGCAAAAAAATATTTTAAAATGTTATCAAACAGAAAATTGCAATTTTCATATTTTCCATAATGTCACTGCACTGTTTTGAAATAGTGTTTATGGTGGAAATTCCCAATTCTTTATTACCAAGTGTAATTTTGGACTTTACAAAACTGTATGAGATAACCAATGACATCAAAAGATAACTTACACAGAACTGCCATAACTGTTGATGTCTGAAATGTTTAGTCTGGCAAGATTTTCTCAGTAGCTCTGAAGTTTGTATACTTTTGATAAGATGTCTTGAATTAAAATGTTAGGCTTTATCATCTCCCACTAGTATCAGCCTTGCAGTGGAACAAACTGTCTCCCTTTGTCAACACAAACTCCTCTCTCAATCACAAAGTGCCTCCACAAACTGCTTGATATTTATACAGAGAGGTTATCACAAGAGCAGTTCAAGTAATTACTCTTAAAAAGCTTTTTTTTTTTTTAAATCACACCTTGAGTGTAAAACCTAGAAAATGTATCTAGCAATGTGTGCAAATCATGTCAACACCACTCTTCTCTCCTTCTTTGGTACCTCTGGGCCACATTTCAATCGGACCCTTTAAGAGGTCAAAGGTCAGGGTTGACCCCACTACCAAATATTTTTATAACCAACCCAAAATAGACCAGAGCCTGTCGTTTCCAATGGGAGCAAATTAATCATACTGGGCAGAACAAACAAGGAGGTGGGCAGAGCCAAGCACGAGCTAGTGAGATCTTATTAGCGCTTTATAGAATTTATTTTAATATTTCCGTTCGGGAACGCCTACTATGAAGTGCGCGTGTGCAATAACAAATCGCCTTTGCACTCCAAAACAACGGCATTTTCAAAACTTTGGCAAAGGGTAAAGTCTACAAAGTGTAGTCCACTCGGTTTGTTACCGATTCTAGTTATGGAAGCAGAAAACTGTATGGACATAAATGTTTAATCAATGAGAAATCTAGCAGGAGGTTGGCCAAAATCCATCTCACTCCATCTTCTCCCGCTGACAACCACTTGGCTTTCTCTCATAACCATATTTGGTAGTGAGTGGAAACACCAACCAGATGCTTCACATTTATACATCCGGTGAAATATCTGTCTCATTGTTCTGTGTTACTACACTAATAGGATGAGGGTGCAGGTTGGCCACAAGTAGATTATTCTTCTGGTTTAGAAGGCCACAAATAGAGAATATGTATTTTTTTTAAATTACAAAAATATTATCATGAAATGGCATGGAGGTGAAAAAAAAACATTTCAAATTAGCATTACCCAAAAACACTTTCAAATATTTCTTGCTACAAAAAAAAGTGAAGTTTGTGGAAGAGCCGGAGGGAGGGAGATAAAGAGAATATTTTACCTCCATACTGCCTTCCAACCAGTAATGGAGGATTCACGGATCAGGAAGTGGAGTCTATCAGTCAGTGCAAGGTGGTAGATGTGGAGGCAACGTGGGGGGATGGAGGACTATCTGAGGGGAAGAAGAGGGTGGTGAGTACTATCTGAGGGGAAGAAGAGGGTGGTGAGTACTATTGGAGGGGTAGGAGAGGGTGGTGGAGTGGGGGGATGGAGGACTATCTGAGGGGAAGAAGAGGGTGGTGAGTACTATCTGAGGGGAAGAAGAGGGTGGTGAGTACTATCGGAGGGGAAGAAAAGGGTGGTGGAGTGGGGGGGTGGAGGACTATCGGAGGGAAAGGAGAGGGTGGTGGAGTGGAGAACTATTGGAGGGGTAGGAGAGGGTGGTGGAGTGGGGGGGTGGAGGACTATCGGAGGGAAAGGAGAGGGTGGTGGAGTGGAGAACTATTGGAGGGGTAGGAGAGGGTGGTGGAGTGGGGGGGTGGAGGACTATCGGAGGGAAAGGAGAGGGTGGTGGAGTGGGGGGATGGAGAACTATCGGAGTGGAAGGAGAGGGTGGTGGAGTGGAGGGGGGGTAGAGGACCATCGTAGGGGAAGTAGAGGGGGACTGGAGCCCCAGAGGGGAAGGAGAGGTGGGCTAGAGGCCTAGAGGAGAAGCAGAGGGTGGTAGGGGTGGTAGAGTGGGGGGGCTGGAGGTCAGGCTGCATGCTGCTCCCCTGGGGTAGGAACAGGTGTCACTGTTTGGGTGGTGGTGGAGCCGTTGGCTGTGCTCTTGCTCGTGGGCAGCAGCTTGCGGTTCAGCATCCGGCTGAAGGTGGACGTGCGTTTCTCCCGGTCTACCGTCACAGGCTGCTCCAAGTACACCAGGTCGTTGTGCGACTGGCTCATCCCCGGGTCTTTGCACTGGCGGCGCCGGCGGAAGAACAGCTTGGCACTCCTGTGCAGGAAGCTGCCTCCTGGTGGGAGGGAGAAAAGGAAACCAGAGGAGGTTGTCCTAAATTAATATAATTAATTTGACATTTAAGTAATTTAGCAGACGCTCGACTTACAGTTAGTGCATTCATCTTAAGACAACCACGTATCACAAATGTACTTTCTATCAGTCAAGGTAGAAGGGGGGGTTAAGTGCAGGTGAAGTTTTTGTAAATTGTTTTTGGGGGGGTATTATTTAAGATGGTGTTTACAAAATTTTCAGAAGATGGCCAGGGACTGCTGTTCTAGCTGACAGTAACTGTCAGATAGTGTCCTCTACCCTCATAATCCCAGTCTATATTCACTAATACAATAGGGAAAAAAACATGAATTCTTGTTTGCACAATGCACCTCATAAATTGGAGCCAAGTTATATGCAAGAGATACTGTGAATATGTGGGCCAACGTTCACCCTTAGTTTAGGAAACTTGACACACGCTTCAATACAAAACATTGCCAGATACATCTAGATACCTATCATTTTATCTTGGGAGGAGAAGAAAGGTGAACCACACCTTTATGCAAACCACATATTGATGAATGGGAGTAAATTAGGGTAAGTGGGTAAACAACAAACACACACAAACACCATTGAACAAGGACAAGCTGAAAACAAGGACAATCAAACACGGACAAAGACAAGGTCAAAAAGAGAAAGTGGATTAACTAATAAACCTGGACTTGAAAAATAGAACCAACCATGACAGAATGCGCCTATAACTGCTCCTGACAACCAAACGAGGCACTGCTCCGGCCTACAATTGAATGGATGTTATACCATCTGAAAGCAAATGTGAATGTCACATTTCACAGAGGGATAGCATTCTAATCTAGTCAAGCTACTAACAGCTGTTCGGGAGGTGACTTACTCTTCTGGAAATCATTTCTGATTAGTTTCCTCTAAGAAGGCAAAGAAGAAAGTGACAAGGGAAGACATGATAAATTGTGTCAGGAGGAAGGAATGATGAGAAATTAGATACATGACATGGAAAGAGAGAGAAAGTGATATGCCCAGTAGAATATTGTAGGAAAGAAAAAGGCCAAAAATAAACCCAGCAATGAGATCTGTCTGCACAGAGCTGGCATAGGGCACATTCCATCACATCTCACCTCTGCTCTTTTTGGATCCAGACTCTGAGATGCATAGTGACATGGAGGTTGTGTCTGGATCTTGGTCTGTGCCCTGTCCTGCTTGGCACTCCAAGTCCTCCGGGGCCTGCTGGGCTTGAGCCTGGGCCACTCCACTGGGACCCTCCTGGGGGTCTGACGACACCTCCAGGGGTTTGCTACTGGCTTTTAGTACTGATGCAGTTGCCACAGCAATCTCCTGAGATCCCCCCTCCGACATAGTGGCATCCATCGCAGCAGCATAGCCCGCCATCAGAACCATCTCATCATCCTGAGACAGAGGAGTCTGGGAAATGGAGTACAGAACAGAAAACCCACTATTAGAGGTAGAGTGTACTGCCTAGCTGCTCTGTAAGGTACATATTTGGCTTTCAGAAAAGCCCTATATAAATCCTATGTATTATGGTACCTTGGTCACTCCTGAGATGATGATAGTGCTCTTCTTGACCGGGGACTTGAGCTTCTGCTTGGCGGACTCGTGGAGTTGGCGGATGGCAGCCTCGGCCACGGGGTCGGTCCCGTTGAGCATGAGTAGCTCTGTGTCGGAGGAGGACAAGGCCTTGCTCCCCATGGTCCCCAGCATGGACGGCTGCTCCGACACCCTTCGTCCTGACACCTTGGACTTGGTGCCTCTGGGAGGATTGGAGGGGGTCTCTGAAAACATACAAGATCACTTGGATAAGTGGCTTATCAACTAATAACTTATACAAATATATATTTTTTATTTTTGATACATTTGATTTAAAATGATCTGAGTCCATCTTCTGTAAGCAACATCTCATAGTAAGGCTTAGCCTAGAGACAGTAATTTGTGTCAAAATGCCCGAAAATCCGGTCTAGGGCGCACTGCATCGCAGCACTAGCTGTGCCATCAGAGACCGAGTTCGCGCCCAGGCTCTGTCGCAGCCGGCCGAGACCAGGAGGTCCGTGGGGCGACGGGCGCAGTGCACGCTAACCAAGGTAGCCAGGTGCACGGTGTTTCCTCCGACACATTGGTGCGGCTGGCTTCAGTGTTGGAGGCGTGCTGTATTAAGAAGCAGTGTGGCTTGATTGGGTTGTGTTTCGGAGGACGCATGGCTTTCGACCTTCGTCTCTCCCGAGCCCGTACTGGCGATGAGTAGCGATGAGACAAGATGGTAATTACTAACAATTGGATACTACGAAATTGGGGAGAAAAAGTGATACAATTTTATAAGAAATAAATAAATAAATAAAAAATAAAAAAAATGCCTGAACATCAAAGCTCCAGAGAATGGTCGTCTGTAGTATGTGGATAAGGACCTCCAAATGAGTCTCTTATTGACATATTTTTAGTGTTCCAGATTAAAATGTTACTTCAATACGTACGCTGGGTTATATTTAGTCCAGGCAGTAGTGGTCGACCTGGTTTACTCTTCACTGCAGTGATTGTGGTGACCACAGTACCGCAGGGCATGACTGTGCGGTCCATCTCCACTCTCTTAGTGGGGGCTGGAGTAGGGGACTGCCACGACCGCACCTCACTGGGTTTCAGGTAGGTCAACTGTGGTACAAAAGAAAGAAGGTAAAGACATGATTATCACACGTGTTCAAGTATAACTGATTGGAATTTCAATAAAACTTCAAAAACATTGTGTGAAACAATGTGTTGGATAGACTTGAATATGATATGCATTAAGTAGTTAAAAAGCTAGTTCTTACCTCAGCAGTAAGTGACCCTGTCACTTGGTCTTTGGTCATGATTGTAAATGTTTGCTGTCCTTTGGGCTGCTTCTTCACCAGATCAAAAGGCACAGATACTTGACCCAGTATGGAGTCTGTCAGGAAGACAACACATCACAATCAGTTTGCGATTACAAGACTTCATACCTACAGGAACAATAAATGAGTAAAATGGCAGACAACATGATACAGAGGACATTTTAACTGTCAGACAAAGCTTTCATTGTTATTAAAAACAATTTCAAAGTAAAACTATTGTGGGTGCGTATGGGACAGATTATTAGCATCATTCCCTCTCCCTGTACCTAAAGACAGAGATTCAAAACAAAGATACACTTACTCTCCTGTGGTTTCCCATCATCCAGCAGCTGAATTTTCAGCTCTTTTGATTGTCCATTCAGCTCACTGATGAGAGAAAGAGAAACATTCACTAAACTGAAAATGAGTAACTAAGACAATGAGGGAGAGAGGAGAACTGTGGGTTGGATATTACGCAACCGGTGGCAAGTGTTTACTAAGCGATTGAGCTCACAGGCTACAAATACATTTTTGCTTTCCCTATAGACCCGGGTCTGTAAAGACGGTTTCTGGCAGCATTGGAGCTGGACTCACAAGATGAAGGGCTGGTCCCAGGCTGGACTGGCTGTGTTCTGTAGGACTGAAGTGGAGAGTTTCTGTGGAGGGTCATCTAGCTGCAGCACACACAGGGGATTCAGACTGCCTGCAAAGTGCAAACAGAAGATGAGTTTAACAGAAATGCATGTTCACATGCAAATCAATTAGGGTTGGGGATAATGAAACACCAGTCAATACAGTACACTGACAACTCAATTTATGAGCATTATGATTTTTGAACATTTGATCAAATTGACTTTAGATGTCTGAACCACAGAACTACAATGAGTTCATTCTACTTCCATGGTCTGAACACTTTAGTTTAATAGCATGCTAATAACTTTGAGTGACTTCGTGACCAGTATCTTTACATGTCAATGACTGAGATAAAGCAGCGCTGGCTATCAGGCTTGTAACAGAATGAATAATGCATCAACTGGTAGAGACACAAGTTGCCCTGGCCATTGGCCAACTAAACACTCAGCTTCAGGCCGGACTGAGGCTAAACTAAGGGGAATGGAGCCATTACAAGATAACAGGAAACTACACTAGTGATTGGCAAGCCAGGCTGAAACTCAATGAAAGGGACCTGGATTGCTTTAATTCATTAATTATCTGCAGTTATGTAGAGCCTTTCAGACAGCACACACCAAAAAGCTGCTGCCTCCTCAGCTTTGGGTCACAGCCAATTTCAAAAATCCTAGCAGCATAATTGTCCACTTTGCTTTAATGAAAAAGAAGCCATGGGGGTGAGAAGTGGTGACCGCCACAAATTAATTTATCAATGGTAATCTATTCAGGGAGATACGCTCTGCCCCTGCTGTGGGGTGATGAGCTACAGCTATACCAGCCCTGCTACTGTAGGAGAGTTTAGAACCACAATGATTAGGGTTCAACAGAGGTCAGAAAATAACAAGTCTCAGTGGCTCCTTGGGTTCATGATGCAGTCATCTCTTCTGGCAGCCACCTCAAGATGAGGCACATTTGGAGCTGTAACAAAACTTCAGTGTTTTGATCATGTTTCCATAGTCGAACCAGGTTGTGAGCCAGTGGTGTCGCTCACCTGCAGCACCGTCCTCCTGCTCCTTACACGTTACCCGGATATTCTTTACCAGCAGCTTCCAGTCGTGAGCGCGGGGGGGCTTGGGCGGTGATGTCACCTTGTTACGGGCCTCCTAGAAAAGGTGACAGAACATGGCGATACTAGGCACTTCCATATGCCATGTAGTGCAGAGTAGAAATGTAGAGCTAGAGGGTGTGCAGGCTATTGTTCCAGCTCAGCACTAACACATCTGACTCAAGAACGTGGGGTGTAGAGACTAAGCAACCTATCAATGTTGCTATGTAAGCTTCAGCACATCAATCAATGGAGAGGTATAGAGATGGCCACGGGGTGACAGGAGCACGATGTGCTGACGCAGTGTTTTTGTTATCGTATGTCTTCCTCTCACCTTGACCTCTGTGGCCTCAGCAGGCCTGCAACTCAGCATAATGGAGGGACGCACCGCACACAGCAGCTGTCTCAGCCTGTCCTTTACTGCAGCCACACTGGGGCCTGTGGCATGGTCCTGACAGAGACGTACAACAAACAAACCAATCAACTATCCCATCATATCACTAGCAATCATCGCCATTACACTTTGACTTGTCTGGACTGATGGTTTTGGGATACATCCTAAAGGAACATGTTCAGGTTTGCAGTTTACACTCAAGAAGTATTGAAGCGCTTACGTCGTTTTTTCAAATGTGTATTGCCTTTAACACTACAACTGAGACGGCAGGCTGTACCTGTGTGAAGCTGGGGCTGAGCTGCAGGTCCCAAGTCTCGAGATGGCACACCCCCCAGACCACCTGCACCTGCCCTTCAGCCTCCCTCATCTGCAAGTCCAACTGGGGAACAGAGGGCAACAGAACCACCATAAGCAACAACACCATTTCACACACACACACACACAGCTCAGAGTGCAAGCCAACACAATCAGCTGTAATTGAGCAGTCCAGCACAGAGAGAGTAAGTGAGAGAGAGTGAGTGAGCGAGAGAGAGTGGAGGTGATCGTCAAAGGTAGAACTGTACTAGTGACTGAGCCATCCTAGGGCTGTTACGGTGACTGTATAACCGGCACACCGGCAGCCACGAGTCATGCCTGCAGTCAAATTACAGTAACTATGCTCCTCCAAGCTCTGACGCTGCTGCTGGTCATTAGTAGCATACCAAACGTGCAAACTGCCTGGTACTCAGCACTCTATTGACCTTCTAACCACTCTGACATCAATGCGAATGTAATTGAAAATCTAATCAAACACTTCATGAGAGCCCATGAGCTCATGCTGTGCAACATTTCTATATGCTTTGCAATTGCATGAGTTTTTTATGGCCTCTACTAAAAAGAGGGTAAGCTTTCTATAGGTTAAGCCTACTATATTTATTTATCCACTTTACTAATATTAAACCCATTGTTTTTCTTTACAACAGGAGTATAGCCTAATTGGCTAGCATAAAAATTAACCACAGGAAAAACATCCTCCATACGCAATTTAAGTGCAGAGATTATTTTGTTCTGAGACCGGTGCATGATAACAGTCCATCCTAAATCAAAAGTAATTTCACACATATATTTAGTATATGTGAAGACAACATTAAATTAAGAAGTCTGATGTGTGACAATATTATCACCTGTGAATGATGTATTATCACTTGTGAATGACACCCAGCATGTGCAGTAAGGCAAGAAACAGTGCATGCCTTTTTTGTTGTTGCACTTTTTCAAATCCTAGTCGCACACCCCATGTCGCCTAGCCCATAATCCTATATGTTTTGATAAGGATTGTATCACAACTAAAGTAGCCAAATAACTTCTTAAAATAAAGCACATTAATCCGCATTACAACCGGCATACATAGTCGGTGCTTGAGCTTCAAGTTCAGCGAAGATGATTTAAACCATAAAAATGCACCTTTATATTAAAGAATTACATGCATAAATCAGATTTGCAGTCACTTTTGTGTTATCCCGCAAATTGATTGCATTTTGGAACATTCGCGCCTACTGCTGTGTGCTGCACTTATAATCTAAAGAAACAGCCTAATAGTTTACCAACCTTTTAAGCTAAACGTTCTGATCTGTTGCATCAGACTCAGTGCTTTTAAAAGAAAAATTGTTGCGAGTGGTTGTATTAATTTGGGATCTATCGCATCACACAACTGTCCCAAACTATGTTTCACTGGAATTGGGGAATTTGGCTTAGATTAATCAAAAAAGTTCTGTACATGGAATTTTATTTTATTTTTTTACTCATTTTTTTCTAATCTTTACTGCCCTGCCCACTTCACTTTTGCTCCAAGCAGTTCTGAAATACATCAGACTTCTGCCTCAGCGTACATGTTGGACCCCAACTATGCTGGCAAGAGCATCCTGTCTGGTGCAGAGATCTTTACAACTGTGTCTCGCCACCTTGGCCAGGATGAGGGCAAGGTTCTTGGCAGTCTGGCGAAGTACACTACCAAGAAAAGGCTTTGGGATGGAGTTGCAATATGGCATATGGCCAACATATTCCATCAGCCACCTGGTGGAAGGGACTTTGTGTATGCAGGCTCTTCCCCTGTTGCATCCATCATCCTCCAAATCCCACCAACATCAGCCGCCTCAGAGTGCAACTGGTCCTTGTTTGGGAACACACACCAAAGCATGCAACAGGCTGACCAATACAAGGGTTGAAAAATTGATGGCCATCTGGGCAAATTTGAGGCTTTTTGAGCCTGTCAACAAGCCATCTTCAACAAGGTTGGAAAGTGACAGTGAAGATGAGGCCACGGAGTCTGATGTTCAAGAGGTGGACATTGAGGAGGTCCAGGCAGAAGACACATAAGCCTGAGAGGAAGTCAACCAAAGCTTTAGTTTCTAGACTATCATTTTACAGATGCAAATGATCATTGGGGGTCATTCAGTATTCCCTTTTGTTGTTCATTGAAATCATCCCATGTGAAGAGTCAACTCATTTAGTTAAAGTTCAATTCTTACCTAAATAGTTATTTTTATTTATATTGGAAGGATTTAATCATTTGCAATTATGTCTACTTATGATGAGGTAAAAGGTTTATGTTTCTGTCTCCATATGATATGGTAAATATATCCAATGCAAGAAAACATCTACATTTAAATGGTATTAATATTCATTTGCATATATTCCCGTTAATTCCCATGGAAAGTTTCCACCTCTGAATATTCCCCAAAATGTGCAATCCTACCCGCCACAGCCCTGGGCTATACTGTCCCAAAATGCCTAGATTCTGCTCTGGCTGTACAGACAAATCTGTGTTACCAAACAAAGGCTTTTTCTGATAGCACTGAAATACCCAGGTAAAAATGCCTGGATTAAGTAAAACAAAAAGTTTGATCAGTAAAAGTAGATTTCGATCAGACTGGAAACAGTGTAGGCCTAAGGGTTACTTAAGTTTGCTTGTACTGTGCTCTAAGTAATGGAGAGCACAACAAACATACAGTGCATTCGGGAAAAGTATTCCGAACCCTTGACCTTTTCCACATTTTATAAATTTTACAGCCTTATTCTAAAATTGATTAAATAAAAAAAAAATCCTGAATCTACAAACAATACCCTATAATGACAAAGCGAAAAGGTTTAGAAATTATTGCTAATTGTATTTTTATTTATTTTTTAATCAGAAAGACCTTAAGTATTCAGACACTTTGCTTTGACTCGAAATTGATCTCAGATGCATCCGGTTTCCATTGATCATCCTTGAGATGTTTATACAACCTGATTGGAGTCCACCTGTGGTATATACAATTGATTGGATATGATTTGGAAAGGCACACACCTGTCTATCAAGGTCCCACAGTTGGCAGTACATGTCAAAGCAAAAACCAAGCCATGAGGTTGAACGAATTGTCCGTAGAGGTTCGTGACAGGATTGTGTCAAGGCACAGATCTGGGGAAGGGTATCTAACAATTTTTGCAGCATTGAAGGGCCGAAGAACACAGTGGCCTCCATCATTCTTAAATGGAAGAAGTTTGGAAACACCAAAACTCTTCCTAAAGCTGGCTACCCTGCCAAACTGAGCAATCAGGGTGAGAAGGGCCTTGGTTAGGGAGGCGACCAGGAACCCGATGGTCACTCTGACAGAGCTCCAGAGTTCCTCTAAGGAGATGGGAAAACATTCCAGAAGGACAACCATCTCTGCAGCACTCCACCAATCAGGCCTTTGGCGGTAGTCGCCAGACGGAAGCCACTCCTCAGTAAAAGGCACATGACGGTCCGATTGGAATTTGCCTAAAGGCACCTAAAGGACTCTGACCATAAGAAACCAGATTCTCTAGTCTGATAAAACAGGTTCGCCAAGCTTGTAGCGTCATACCAAAGAAGACTTGAGGCTGTAATCGATGCCAAAAGTGCTTCAACAAAGTACTGAGTAGAGGGTCTGAACACTTACAGTACCAGTCAAAAGTTGACACACCTACTCATTCAAGGTTTTTTTTTTTGTAGAATAATAGTGAAGACATCAAAACTATGAAATAACATGTAATCATGTAGTAACCAAAAAAAAGTGTTTAACAAATGAAAATATATTTTATATTTGAGATTCTGCAAAGTATCCACCCTATGCTTTGACAGCTTTGCACACTCTTGGCATTCTCTTAACTAGCTTCATGAGGTAGTCACCTGGAATGCATTTCAATTAACAGGTGTGCCTTGTTAAAAGTTAATTTGTGGAATTTCTTTCCTTAATGCATTTGAGCGAATCAGTTGTGTTGTGACAAGGTAGGGGTGGAATACAAATGCCCTATTTGGTAAAATACCAAGTAAAAAACAAAGAGAAATGATAATCCATCATTACTTTAAGACATGAAGGTCAGTTAATACTAGAGGTCGAACAATTAATCAGAATGGCTGATTAATTAGGTCCAAATTCAAGTTTTCATAACAAATAAATGGTGAAAAAAATATACATGTTTTTTTTTTTCCTCAATCGGCCAAATAATCTTTATTTAACTAGGCAGTCAATTAAGAAAGCATTCTTATTTTAAATGACAGCCTAGGAACGATGGGTTAACTGCCTTGTTCAGGGGCAGAACGACAGATTTTTACCTCGTCAGCTCAGGGATTCAATCTTGCAACCTTACGGTTAACTAGTCCAACGCTCTAACCACCTGCCTTTCATTGCACTCCATGAGGAGCCTGCCTGTTACGCGAAAGCAGTAAGCCAAGGTAAGTTGCTAGCTAGCATTAAACTTATCTTATAAACAACAAATCAATCAATCATAATGACTAGTTAACTACACATGGTTGATGATATTACTAGTTTATCTAGCGTGTTCTGCGTTACATATAATCGATGCGGTGCATATCGTTGCTCCAATGTGTACCTAACCATAAACATCAATGCCTTTCTTAAAACCAATACACATAATTATATATTTTTAAACCTGCATATTTAGCTAAAAGAAATCCAGGTTAGCAGGCAATATTAACCAGGTGAAATTGTGTCACTTCTCTTGCGTTCATTGCACGCAGAGTCAGTGTACCTGGGCCGCCTAATTTGCCAGAATTATGACATAACATTGAAGGTTGTGCAATATTTGTTCCTGTTCCCAAGAAAGCTAAGGTAACTGAGCTAAACGACGACCGCCCCGTAGCACTCACTTCCGTCATCATGAAGTGCTTTGAGACCATATCACCTCCACCCTACCTGACACCCTAGACCCACTCCAATTTGCTTACCGCCCCAATAGGTCCACAGACGACGCAATAGCAACCACACTGCCCTAACCCATCTGGACAAGAGGAATACCTATGTGAGAATGCTGTTCATCGACTACTGCTCAGCATTTAACACCATATGACCCTCCAAACTCATCATCAACCTCTCGACCCCGCCCTGTGCAACTGGGTCCTGGACTTTCTGACGGGCCGCCCCCAGGTGGTGAAGGTAGGAAACAACATCTCCACCCCGCTGATCCTCAACACTGGGGCCCCACAAGGATTTGTTCTGAGCCCTCTCCTGTACTCCCTGTTCACCCACGACTGCGTGGCCATGCACGCCTCCAAGTCAATCATCAAGTTTGCGGACGACACAACAGTGGTAGACTTGATTACCAACAACGACGAGACGGCCTACAGGGAGGAGGTGAGGGCCCTCGGAGTGTGGTGTCAGGAAAATAACCTCACACTCAACGTCAACAAAACAAAGGAGATGATTGTGGACTTCAGGAAACAGCAGAGGGAGCACCCCCCTATATACATCGACGGGACAGTAGTAGAGAGGGTAGTAAGTTTCAAGTTCCTCGGCGTACACATCACGGACAAACTGAATTGGTCCACCCACACAGACAGCATTGTGAAGAAGGCGCAGCAGCGAGCCATTGCCTGTTCACCCCGCTATCATCCAGAAGGCGAGGTCAGTACAGGTGCATCAAAGCTGGGACCGAGAGACTGAAAAACAGCTTCTATCAAGGCCATCGGACTGTTAAACAGTCACCACTAACATTGAGTGGCTGCTGCCAACACACTGACTCAACTCCAGCCACTTTAATATTGGGAATTGATGGAAAATGTATGTAAAATATATCACTTGCCACTTTAAACAATGCCACTTAATATAATGTTTACATACCCTACATTACTCATCTCATATGTATATGTATATACTGTACTCTATATCATCTACTGCATCTTGCCTATGCCGTTCTGTACCATCACTCATTCATATATCTTTATGTACATATTCTTTGTCCCTTTACACTTGTGTGTATAAGGTAGTCGTTGTGGGATTGTTAGGTTAGATTACTCGTTGGTTATGACTGCATTGTCAGAACTAGAAGCACAAGCATTTGGAGACTTATCTCCATCACCAACTTTAAACATCTGCTATCTGAGCAGCTAACCGATCTCTGCAGCTGTACATAGTCCATCGGTATATAGCCCACCCAATTTACCTACCTCAGCCCCATACTGTTTTTATTTTATTTACTTTTCTGCTCTTTTGCACACCAGTATCTCTACCTGCACATGTTCATCTGATCATTTATCACTCCAATGTTAATCTGCTAAATTGTAATTATTCACTCCTATGGCCTATTTATTGCCTACCTCCTCATGCCTTTTGCACACAATGTGCTATTGTGTTATTGACTTGTTTATTGTTTACTCCATGAGTAACTGTGTTGTTGTCTGTACACACTGCTATGCTTTATCTTGACCAGGTCGCAGTTGCAAATGAGAACTTGTTCTCAACTACCCTACCTGGTTAAATAAAGGTGAAATAAAAAATAAATAAAAATAAATTTCGCTACCCTCGCATTAACATCTGCTAACCATGTGTATGTGACAAATAAAAATGTGATATTTAGACTTATGGATGCCACCCGTTAGATAAAACACGGAGCGGTTCCGTATTTCACTGAAAGAATAAACGCCTTGTTTTCGAGATGATAGTTTCCTGATTCGACCATATTAATGACCTGAGGCTCGTATTTCTATGTGTTATCATGTTATAACTAAGTCTATGATTTGATAGAGCAGTCTGACTGAGCGATGGTAGGTACCAGAAGGCTCGTAAGCATTAATTCAAGCCGCGTGGAGTGATGGGTAACGCTGCTTCGAGGGTGGCTGTTGTCAATGTGTTCCTGGTTCGAGCCCAGGTTGGAGCGAGGAGAGGGATCGAAGCTATACTGTTACACTGGCAATACTAAAGTGCCTATAAGAACATCCAATAGTCAAAGGTTAATTAAATACAAATGGTATAGAGAGAAATAGTCCTATAATGCAGGGAAACCATCATCCGTTTTACCACATTTCTATCAGCATGTTAAATGTGCAACCTGAGTGGGGAAAAAAATACACAAAAAAATACAACTCTGGACCATCTTTACTCCACACACAGAGACGCATACAAACCTCTCCCTCGACCTCCATTTGGCAAATCTGACCATAATTCTATCCTCCTGATTCCTGCTTACAAGCTAAAATTAAAGCAGGAAGCACCAGTGACTAGATCAATAATAAAGTGGTGAGATGAAGCAGATGCTAAGCTACAAGACTTTTGCTGGCTTAGACCGGAATATGTTCCGGGATTCCTCCAATGGCATTGAGGACAACACCACATTGGTCATTGGCTTCATCAATAAGTGCATTGATGACATCATCGTCCCCACGGTGACCATACATACATGCCCCAACCAGAAGCCATGGATTACAGGCAACAGCCGCACTGAGCTCAAGGCTAGTGCTGCCGCTTTCAAGGAGCGGGACTCTAACACGGAAGCTTATAAGAAATCCCGCAATTCCCTCCGACGAACCATCAAACAGGCAAAGAGTCCTGTATTGACGAAGATCGAATCATACTACACCGGCTCTGACGCTCGTCAGATGTGGCAAGGCTTGCAAACCATTACAGACTACAAAGGGAAGCACAGCCAAGAGCTGTCCATGACACGAGCCTACCAGATGAGCTAAACTACTTCTATGCTCGCTACAAGGCAAATAACACTGAAACATGCATGAGGGCACTAGCTGTTCCAGAAGACTGGCTGTGGAGAGCGTGATCACACAATGCGAGTAAGACCTTTAAACAGGTCCACATTCACAAGGCCGCAGGGCCAGATGAATCACCAGGACGTGTACATGCGCTGACCAACTGGCAAGTCTTCACTGACATTTTCAACCTCTCCCTGACAGAGTCTGCAATAACAACATGCTTTAAGCAGACAACCATAGTATCTGTGCCCAAGAACACTAAGGTAACCTGGCTAAATGACTACCGACCCGTAGCACTCACGTCTGTAGCCGTAAAGTGCTTTGAAAGGCTGGTCATGGCTCACATCAACACCATTATCCCAGAAACCCTAGACCCACTCCAATTTTCATACCGCCCCAACAGATCCACAGATGATGCAATCTCTATTGCACTCCACACTGACCTTTCCCACCTGGACAAAAGGAACACCTATGTCAGAATGCTCTTCATTGACTAAAGCTCAGCGTTCAACACCATAGTACCCTCAAAGCTCATCAAAAAGATAAGGACCTTGGGACTAAACACCTTATGTAACAAGATCCTGGACTTCCTGATGGGCCGCCTCCAGGTGTTAAGGGTAGGTAACAACACATTCGCCACGCTGATCCTCAACACAGGGGCCCCTCAGGGGTGCGTGCTCAGTCCCCTCCTGTACTCCCTATTCACTCATGACTGCACGTCCAGGCACAACTCCAACACCATCATTAAGTTTGCAGATGACACAACAGTGATAGGCTTGATCATCGACAAGACAACCTATAGGGAGGAGGTCAGAGACCTGGCCATGTGGTGCCAGGACAACAACCTCTCAACGTGATAAGACAAAGGAGATGATTGTGGAATATAAGAAAAGAGGACCAAGCACTCCCCTATTGTCATTGACGGAGCTGCAGTGGAGCAGGTTGATAGCTTCAAGTTCTTTAGTGTCCACATCATCAACAAACTAACATGGTCCAAGCACACCAAGATAGTTGTGAAGAGGGCAGGACAAAACCTATTTCCCCTCTGGAGACTGAAAAGTTTTGGCATGGGTCTTCAGATCCTCACAAATTTCTACATCTGCACCATCGAGAGCATTCTGACTGGTTGAATCACTGCCTGGTATGACAACTGCTCAGCCTCCGATCGCAAGGCAATACAGAGCGTAGTGCGAATGGCCCAGTACATCACTGCCATCCAGGACCTCTGTACTATGCGGTGTCAGAGGAAGGCTCTAAAAATTGTCAAAGACTCCAGCCACCCTAGTCATAGACTGCGCTCTCTGCTACCTCACGGCAAGCGGTACTGGGGCAACAAGTCTAGATCCAAAAGGCTTCTAAACAGCTTCTACCCCAAGCCTTAAGAATCCTGAACACCTAATCAAATGGCTACCCAGACTATTTGCATTGCATCCCCCTCTTTTACACCGCTGCTACTCTAAGTTGTTATCATCTATGTATAGTCACTTTAATAACTCTCCCTTCATGTATATATTACCTCAACTAACCGGTGCCCACGCACATTGACTCTGTACCGGTACCCCCCTGTATATGGTCTCCCTATTGTTATTTTACTGATGCTCTTTAATTACGTGTTACTTTTATTTCTTATCCATATTTTTCTTAACTGCATTGTCGGTTTGGGGCTAGTAAGTAAGCATTTCACTGTAAGGTCTACACCGATTGTATTTGGTGCATGTGACCGATAACATTTTATTTGATTTCATCACGTGAGTCACATGAAATGCCTCCACTGCAATCATACTACAGTAATGTTAGAACTATGTGGTTTACATAGCCAAAGTGCACTGAGCAGCGCAACCACAGAGTGTGTGAGGCAGAAAGAGAAACACGCACTGTCTCAATATACTGTATAAATACACTGTGTACAAAAAAAGATTAAGAACACCTTCCTAATATTGAGTTGCACCAATTTGTTGGGGCATGGACTCTACAAGATGTCGAAAGCGATCCACAGGGATGCTGGTCCATGTTGACTCCAATGCTTCCCACAGATGTGTCAAGCACGTACCATCATAACCCGTTCAAAGGCACTTAAATACTTAGTCTTGCCTATTCACCCTCTGAATGGCACACATACAAAATTCATATCGCAAGGCTTAAAAATCCTTCTTTAACATCTCCCACCACCCCCATCATCTACACTGATTGAAGTGGATTTAACAAGTGACATTAATAAGTGTTCATAGATTTAATCTGGATTCTCCTGGTCAGTCTATGTCATGGAATTCACAACGTTTTGTACACTCAGTGTATATCTGTTCACAATTCCTCATGACAAGAACAAGAACCATTCTAGTGTTGGTTAGTCAGTCATTCGTCGCTACGTAAAAAAGGATGAAAATATTTTGAAAGGCCTGTCCCTAGGACTTTTCCAGACCAAACCGAAGAGACCTGTAAAAAAACAAAGTCTCCTTCTACACCACCCAAAAACAACAGCATATCCAAAACAATAACAAAGGTGTCCTGACCGAACTTAATCCAGGTTTCAGCTTATTAAAAGGGATTGCTAACTAGCATTAGCGCAATGACTGGAAGTCTATGGGTAACTGCTAGCATGTTAGTAGATTCCCATAGACGTCCAGTCATTGTGCTAACGCTAGTTAGCAATGGATCGCAAAACTACCTGTAACTTCCTTCATGCTGGACACAGAGACATAGAAATGGTATCCACGAGTCCATCTGACTCTGGGAAAGTAGATACAGGGCCTCATTGCCAAAATCCTAAAAGTATCCTATTAAACCTCTCACTGGATGTGTATTTATGGCAGATTCAGATCAGGCCCACAAATGAGGCAAAAAGCAAAGCACCATATTTCAAAATAACTTTAATTCAAGCAGAGAGACAAAGGCTAGATTGCGTAAACATTGTGGGTAAACCTGAGACTTGACTGTAAATCATGCCCAGTCAGTTATGGGCCGTGATACAAAAATAAATGAATCAAGCCATCTCTACTTGGTTTTGCATGAAAGACCATTATTTTTGGGTGGAAAATTCTTAATTCCATTAGTATGTGATTGTGATTATACTCCAACAATAAAAGTGGAGGTAGTAGGGAAAGTGGGGCACCTTTACCAAAAAATGAGGGAGCTGGGAACTCATCCCCTCCAGTATTTTACATAACACTGACAGTAATTTAAACAAGGTCTCGAGGGCATTTATCAACCTCTGAGTCCTCGCCATTTAATCTGATTCTCGTAGCAGAAGCGAAGCTCTGCTGAAGTGCGTCATGTTCAATAAATCAGAGCTTCCTCCATTAAGACAACCAGGAACCCTGCCACCTCTGACTCTCTCTCCCTTTGTTCGTATTAAGCATAGCTCCAATTGAAATGGGAAGGATTATAGCTGCAGATGTAGTGATCACAACGGTTGTGTTCATTTACCTGCAGTTCAAGTGGAGATATCTTTACGCTGTACCTACAGGGATCTCCTGGAGACATGGCTGATGGTGAAGCACTGAGGGAGAACTGAAGCTTGTCCCCGACCACCTTGCATCGTGCAGCCTATAGGAAGACAAGACAGCAAATAGTTACAATAGTACCATACAATAAGCGAGGGAACACTCAAAAATGTATTTGAGGTAAAAAGGTGCTTGGTGCTAAACATGCCTAACACTGCATACGTGGCTCACATTACAATTGGTTAACCTGTAGTTTTTCCTTAATGGGAACTATGTGTATTGCTTATCTCAGAGTGTGACAACAATGAACTTGAAAGCTCAAACATGAAGCATCTCATTAAAGGAGGGTACTGCCCATTTCTCCCTGCTTGACCCTCCTTGTCATTGGTTCCCTAGTCTCCTTATGGTGCTATCAAGACAACTGGTAACTCTGGGGGGGAAAGGGGTTTCCCACTTGGAGGGGGGGCTAGGTAAAATCATGACATCATTGATCTTCAGGTTGGAGCGCTAGAAAGATGCCAGAGTTTCCCACTTGGAAATCTGAGTTAGATGACCGTTCTAATGATTTTTCCTAGTCGGAGCTAGTTTTTCGCCACTCCAGAGTTCCCGGTTGTCTTGCACACACTGGAGTCAGAAGTTGGAGAACTCGAGTTCTGAGTTGTTTTACAGTGCTGATCTGTACTGGGCTGGCTATAAGGGGACTGCTACATAAGCGTCTTACTGCATACACATACCAATGGAGGCAGGGCAAGGGCACACCTTTGTTTTCTGCTCCCAGAGACTTTGGTGAACAATGAAGCTGCATCTGGATCTTGAATATTATAGAAAAGCACCCAAAAAACTGAGCAGACATTTAATAACACAGACTAGTTTAAATCGTTGCTTAGCTTTGTTTCTCCATACAAAATCTGCCAATGCTATTGTTGAAAATCTTATTGATAACTTGTTATTCATCTTCCTTTTAGAAGAGGGCTGGTTATATAAGGATCCCATAAACTTAGAGCTGGAGAGGAGGTAGTAAAAGTGTGCTTACAGCATGAAAACTGTAAAGAGGCTGCTATTGGCTCCAGCCAGACAATTTCAGGGGAGGGAGAAATGTCTGGAAGTGCCAGTGAAGTTAATGGACATTGTAACTCAGGATATTGGCCACTGCAGACCTGAAATTAAGTTAAATGGCTGTAGCACCAGTAGATCAGCCCCTCTACATTGAATTACAGTGGAAGAGTGGATTGACTACAGAGCTGGGTTATGACATTAGGGCATGTTGATTAGGAAATGGCAACAGCATAAATGCTTGCTTTTCTAGCTGTAATGAATGTCAAAGAGGCCAACACTGCCAAAATATAAAAAATATTTCACTGGCTATAGGAGGAGAATGAGGACGCTGCACTGGGTTCAACAATGACAACATTGATCCAGATTCCTCATCTTAACTCGATCTTGATTTTATCAGGAAAATAAGCATTCAAAAACAATGATAAAACCATGTCTGGGCTATAATGCATTAATGTACTGAGCTTTTCATTGTGTGTGCAATTTATTGAGAACCATTGGATGAGAGCCAGTCCCTGTGTATCAGACTATCTTACCTTCTGACGAGCAGACTTCTTGAAGCTGGACACTTGGCCAACCACCAGTTCTGATGACTCGAGGCCGTCCTCTTCTAATATTAGTTGCACTGGGCACTGTGTGAGTTAGGAGTACACCGGTCAGGTCAGGAGGTGATCAGCAATAGGCTATGCCCCAACAACGGTCATTATCTCAACATTACACTTCATTTTGACAGTTTCAGTCAAAGAGTTAGAGAACATGGAAGAAATGGGTCACCTTTACAATTTGGATCACGCTTACAGTTTGCGGCTACAGGAGCTTCAACTCTTGACAGTAGCTTGAGAGATGAGGTTTCAACAAGGCAGTGTCAATGTATGGGAATCAAGATTGTTGACACTGTATTCCGTGACTGGGAGCCTGTGCTGTCACGATGCTCACATGTGTACTCAAGTCTTGTTAGGTTCATACAGATCCTGTATTGATATATTGTTTGTTTGGCTACAGTGGATTCATTGTCATGTCTACCAGGGACTGACTGACTGACTGACTGATATATATAGCTACAGTCAGCTCTGTAGTAATCTGTTAAGTGAAACAATCTATTGGTCGACATGGGACTTGAATTTTTCAACTAACCTGCTATTAGCGATCCTGTATTTGTTTTCGTTTCGGAGGAAAAGGGTATCTTGTAAATGTTCATGTACAGTTTCAGGTGATTCTACAAAAACCACAGAAAGCTTAGAAATTCCAATTTGTAAGTCGCTCTGGATAAGATCGTCTGCTAAATGACTTAAATGTAAATGTAAATATTTAAATCCACAGTAGCACCAAGAGCAGGTTATTTGAAAATTCCATGGTGGCGTTAAGAATACGCTAACCTGTAACGCCCAGTAATGGAAACATATGTATCACATATATGTCGTACAAACGGTAGTTAGACTTACCCCAGACTTCGTCGATTCCTCATTCAAAGCTCTGCACCAAGCCCCTCTCCATTGACTTTTCCAACTGTTCAGTGAAAGCGCCCATCCCAACAGAACGTCCGCTTCCCCCGAACCAGCATTGTTTTGCTCAGGCATCTGTATCCGTAGATCGCTGTAAAAATACTGTACTAGATACAGTATCAATGTAATGATGGAGGCAATGAACAGCGTAACCATGCAAAGCCATGGCAAGTCTCCCAAACCGGAGTTTGAAGGGAGACTTTCTGAGTCAAATTCTCCCAAATCAGCATTTGAAAGATTAATTTCTGAGCCAGTCATCCTCAGCAATTTTCTTGTTTCGCTAGCTATGTATTTAGCTAATAACAATGGTCCCTTAAAAGTAAGACCATTACAAAAACATGGTCCGATGATCTTTGCAAGAAAGTCCCTGTCAATCAAGACAGCTAGCTAACAGAGGACGAGATCCAACTATTATAGCAATGGGAGCTAGCCTTGCCACCACAAGTTCAACCACTGAACCAGTATGAAAGCTAATGTTAGCCTCTTGTCAATAATATCCTGGCTCCTGATATAATATCCCCGCAACTTTAAACGAAAATAAAATACCCAAGACGAGTAACTTGGCTGGCGACAGACTTCTCAAGGATGTAATATTGCTATCTAACGTTATCTGGTTTGAAAACGGCAGTCAGAAGAATGCTAGCTAGGTAGCTAAAAACAAGCAAGTAAAATACATGGTTTCCTTTATTGCAAGTAGCTAGCTAAAATAACATGAGTGTTATTCTGAGTAACGTTAAGTTTTACCAAGCTTCTAAGTAAGTTCCACAGCTCTAGCTGAACAACATTGTATCAAATGTCTGTCTTTGGCTAGCTAGCCAACAACAGTAAGTCAGCTACACATGGTTACTAGCTTTTCATAAAAGTTAGCTAACTTCAGACCTTTCTTTCATTTGATTGCTAGCTAACGTGTATTCAAGTAAATTGCAGTAGGTAGCTAACAAGCAAGTTCGCTAGCTGCTACCCAGTAACACGTATTCCAAAATGTAATGTCCATGAATCATTTCTGGCGTCCATGGTGTAAAACAAAGTGAAACTAATATGTGGCTAGCTTTAAACGGCGGAGGGGAAAATGATAATTTCGTGAGGTTCTTATAAAGCCTCATCTCAAACTTGCAGAGCATCTCCGATACCAACGATGACCGAAATCAAAAACTTGCCAATACGATATATGTGACATGAACTGTTATTCCCAGAGTGCATAGCGATATCTTAAAGCACCCCAAGTGCGCCCTGTTTTAACCTCTTGCGGGTCTTTCGAAACTGTCAATTATATCTTCAAATACATTTTCTTATATAAGAAAATCAGCTTTCTGATGTGGGAATAACTGCAATTACAGAGCTATTATCGATACCCTTTTTGTTACCTTGCAGAGATACAAGGCTCGGATTGGACCAAACTACATTCCGTAGATTTTCCAGTGTTGTGTTTACAGAAATGACTCCTCCTCTCTAGTAAGAACGACGACATTACACTTTGTGTCAGCAAGTTATTATGAATAAATACATTTAAAGAACATAGATAGCAAGCAACAACATATGTAGCTATATTCATCAAGTGAATCTGAAAGTTGCGCCTTCTCTTGATAACCTTCGAACTTGCTCGAGGGAAATAACGTTTGCTGCGCGTTATAGCTAACTACTCACAATAGCTATCTAGCAGTAGCATCTAACGTCCGCTAGCTAGCTCATTTTGATGTTTAGCCCTGTTTTATGGAACGTAAACAACCATTGAAGGGTGTGTTTCAATAGCTTGCTAGTTTCCCCATATATTCAACCTGCCACTGTGGGGAAGCAGATCATCATGAACTGCCGTTCGGAGGTTCTGGAGGTGTCGGTGGAGGGAAGACAGGTCGACGAGGCTATGCTGGCTCTGTTGCACACTATCCTATTGCATCGCAGCACTGGAAAATTTCACTACAAGAAAGAGGGCACCTACTCCATTGGCACTGTTGGCACACAGGACATTGACTGCGACTATATTGATTTCAGTTTTGTTCGTGTTTCTTCAGATGAGCTTGACAGGGTCATCAGGAAAGCAGTGGGCGAATTCAAGGTAAGGCCTGTCTGATTATTTTGATTGTTTGGCTATTGAAATTATACATTAAAACATGTAGCTAGCTGTATTTTTTTTTTTTAACTGGCATCCATTGACCTCTGGATCTATGTTGTTCTTTACAGGATGCCATGGGCAACGGGACTGATGGAATGGGACAAATCTCACTGGAGTTCTACCAGAAAAAGAAGTCTCGCTGGCCTTTCTCTGATGAGTGTATTCCATGGGAGGTCTGGAGCATTAAGGTCAACGTCGTCAACCTGGCCAACGAGCAGGAGAGACAGATCTGCCGGGAGAAAGTGGGCGAGAAGCTGGGCGAGAAGGTGATCAACATTGTGGAGGTGATCAACCAGCACGAGTACCTACCCAAAATGCCCACACAGTCGGACGTGGACAATGTGTTTGACACCAGCCTCAAAGACGTACAGCCTTACCTGTACAAAATCACTTTTCAGATCACTGATACGCTGGGCACCTCAGTAAGCACCACCATGAGAAGGCTGATAAAAGACACCTTAGCACTATGAGGGAGCCTCAAGATGATTTGCATCGTAAAACATGGCTGTGGGTAGCCTGGTTCCAGATCTGTTTGTGCTGTCTTGCCAACTCCTATGATTGTGACCATAGGATGTTATTAAGACAACACAAATGGATCAGGGGCTAGGCTGTGTACTTTATTGACTATGGGATGTAATTGCTTCATTGACATCGGCATTTGCAGGCCTGTGAGTGTCTTAAATATTAGTTAGAAGCACTGGTAGTACGCTAGAAGTATCACCATCAAATGTCTAATCCGCTTTATTCACATTTGTAAGCAGTCATTTTAGGATCCTACTTATCTATCCCTATTCTTTCACAAAATGCCTTTGTCAACACTGAAACATGACCTTTCACATCCGATAGTACAATTTGAGCTTTTATGTTTTTGTATGAAGAAAGTGCTGCAAAAGTAGCATGTCTGTCTGAAACAGGTTTTCATTTAATAACTGCTTTAAGTAATTGTAAAGTAACTATCTTATTTATGTTTATGACATTAGCTTTTGTTATTAGAAAATAATGTGCAGAAAGGTGTTACACTTTTGAAAATAAAATTGATAATCCTAATTGACTTCACTTTGTTATTCTAGAAAACCACCTGGTTCTGTGCTTACTGATGTTAATTAAGGAAAAGACAGACCAACGCGAACTTCGGCCTTGCGCAGTGGGTGGCCGTCCTATTGCGTCTGACCACAGAACATTGGTCATCATTTTCTGTTAATTTCCTGACTACACGTTGACTTGCCGCGCTTCTTCCACACCAAGCAGGTGATTTACTGCAGATGACTGACATTCATGTTAGTCTGTCTTCTCCTTTACTAGTTCAGATTTGTGCAGTATATTCAAAGACAGTACAGTATGAAGATAGGCAGAAACTGCTTCTACAATAGACAGTGGCGATTTTAGCATGTAAATGTTGGGGCCAACTCCCCACATTTTGTTTTAGATGCATGTCATTAAAGCCACTACACAACACTAAACAATACATTAATTGGACTATAACGGTGACAAACGGTGTTGGGACTGCTGCCCCAACACCTTTCCAATTTTACTCCTGGCTATCAGCGGAGCCTTGTCTGGCAGTGAAACAGTTCATTCAGCCTCATTTACTGCCTTAAAAAACATATCTCACATGGCTGACTGGCTTAAACAAATGTGGTTTCTACTGACAATTGAGATGTACAAACTATGGCATAAGGGGACGACGAGAGGGTAAATGGTAAAGACAATGAGCGAGTTAAGACGGACATAGTCAATATAACTAGTTGTTCAGCACTTTTTAAACGTACGATGACAAAATTCAGAACATGGGCCGTTCTTACAGTATTCTCCCTGTACACCAAGTCAGAACCATAGGGTAAATAAAGGGGGATATAAGCAGACAATTAAATTCTTACAATATTCAATGATGACATTTCTCTAAAACAGGCTATAGGTTACATGTGCACCACCAAGTCAGAATAGTAGACTAAATTATGAGGGGAAATGGCCCAAATTATTAGGGTGGGACACATGGGCTACTAAAATTTTTCCAAACCACTCATTGTTGAATTTGCCATTTCCAACTTGTTGTGTAATGTCAATGTCCAGTGGTCGATGAGCATCGATACGTTTTATCTATAATTTATCATCATATGACAAGGATTTAAAAGGATTTGCCAGTAGGTTGTCGACTTGATTCGTGATGATGACTTACGTAGCTTGCTAACTAAGATTTTGAAAGTTGATGTTGACATGATCAGTCCAATCAAAGCTACTGTGATTTGACGTAATTTTATCTGTGGCCAATGACTTTGAGCCTTCTTGCATGGGCACTTCTAATGTAACTCTATGACAGCACCCCCTGTGCTTGAATTTTTGAGCTCTCCCCATAGATTTTGCAATTACGTGGCATCCCTATGAGTGACAGAACACTGAGCCAATTACGACGCAACAAGAGAACATTACCAACCCCTACGCAGAAAGCACTGAGCTGGGCTGAAACACCTGCATTTTGGAGCTGCCAAACTCAAGAAAGCAAAAAAGAGACCATGTTTGTATGTGGCTTTATTAACTCAATTATTATTTTTTATATTTATTTTTACATTGTTTGCAAACTGATATGTGACACGTATTAATGCCAAAACAACATGCAAAACAGCCAAAATCATAGCTAAACAGGTGGGGTTCAAAACACGTGGGGCTCTGGCCCTGAATGATGTGTCGCTACTGATAATAGAAATCCCAGATCACACTTATAGGCAATGTCATGGCGATGTTAGCTAGTTCATGCACAGAAACGCGTCATCAGGTTAAAGGTAATCTCGTGCCGAACTGCACATGTGCAGGTCTTCAATTCATAGGCACTCCTTCGATATAAACCTGGTTTGTTAGGTCTATTTCGCAAGTATTCCGGGAAGTCTCGCCATTTTGCCTCTCTTGGTAATTATCGACCTCATACAAACTATTTCAGACTTAATCATACTCGTATTGAGCCGACAGAGAGTAAAATCCACATGTTCTTAGCCATTCAAATTCACTCTTGTGAATTCCATTCAAATTCACTCTACTATACAAGTCGCTTATGTGCTGTTGTGTTTGTGTACCAAATTAATAATTAAAAACATCTACCATACACCACACCCAGTATATATATAATATATATCATTTAGAAACTGTGTTATACTGTATACCAAGCATGCAGCTTCAGACAGGTCAAGTTGTAAAGATGTTGAGGAAATCTTCAAATAAAGAATTAGTAACTAAACAGTCAAGGCATTTTTTAGGTTGAGAGGCAAGATGCTATATTCAAAAGCAGTATTTGCCATGCAGCTGTGTGGATGTTTTTCCTCATCTAAGTTGCAAAGGTTTCCTCTCCAATCATGTATTTTTCATTCACAGGATGACCTTGTACAATAATGGAGAGCAAAGCATTTCCAGTCTCTATATTCTCAAGGGCCACAGAGCAGACAGCAAATTCACTTCCAGAGTCACAGCCAAAAAATTAGTCACCACTGTCCAAGTGGCTAAACAGTTTGAAAAACATATCTGTGACCCACGGCAGTGACCATTTGTCCAAGGACAAACTTTGGCACCATTTCTCTGTCATATTAGTTAATTTTAATCTACTTTGCATTGTTATCTGTAACAGCTTTGGTAATGCCTTAATAATGGTGCAACTAGTGCAAACATGATAGCAGTTTCAACCATTCCATAGTGGAAACGAAAGCCAACTAGAGACATTACTAATTTAAACACATACCAACTTCTCCTGAAAACAATCATGATTCCAGGTAGTAATGGGGGCGAATCGCTGCAGTTACATTTAGGGATATTATTTTTGACGCTATATCGTATAGTTTGGACAATAGAACAATATATTTCTGGCGTTAATTGGGTGTACCTGCACCAAAACTTCATATTTTTAAATAGGGAGCCAATTTGTTTTCAGCACTTATTTCCATGCCTGATAAAAACGTGTTTTCTCATGACTCTCTCTTATCCCTCTGCAGCAGACTTATGGTGAGCAATATGTTTATTATATCTAATCGCAATAAAATCACAGTATTGAATTGCAATATATATCGTATCGGCACCTAAGTATTGTGACAATATCGTATCGCAAGGTCCCTGGCAATTCCCAGCCCTAATTACAGGGTGTTAGTTTCTTATAAGCACAATACAAACAATATACACACTCAATATCAAGGCAGCTACTGAATTATCAACTCTTTATTACAGAAAAAAATTCAAGCACAAAAACTGTAGAAAAAACTAAACGGCTGTAGTTCATGTAGAGCAACCATACAAATATTAATCATTGCAGAAATAGCACAGTAATACTAAAAGTATGTATTTTCATAAACAAACAAATTATAGGTACACAATTATACAAACGCTGCCATATACACAAAATTATATTTCATTTCTTTGCACTCAATTTCATTTTTTAATGATCTTGCATAAAATCCAGAGCACATATATAAATATATACTTTGTTTGAACCTAACCACCGAATTTCAAAATCCCTTTTCCATGTGTAATTAAGAAGCCATCACCACCACAGCAAAAAGTATACACTTAAACAACCAAAATACACACTTTAAATTCTGACTCTGTTATAGGACAGGGAATTATTTTCCAAACCCCCCCCCCCCCCAAGGGACAACAGTCTTGCTTTCACATGTTCTTAATTATTATATACATATATATTTAATTAACTTTGAACAAGGCACACCTGTTAATTGAAATGCATTCCATGTGACTAGAGTGTGCAAAAGTGTTAACAAATTCAAAGGGTGGCTACTTTGAAGAATATAAAATATATTTTTTAACACTTTTTTTGGTTACTACATGATTCCATGTGTTATTTCTTAGTTTTGATGTCTTCACTATTATTCTACAATATGGAAATAGTAAAAATAAAAACCCTGGAATGAGTAGGTGTCCAAACTTTTGACTGGTACTATATATATATACACACACATACACACACATTTATTGGCTCTTGGTTGTAAATATCCATGTAAAAAAAGTTAATATGCAAAAACACTGACTGTGCTTCATTTTAACAGATCTATTGTAAAATTGTCTCAGGATGCATACGCTAAGGCCATGCAATCAATTCATAGGATTACTTGTGTATTTATCAACAAACTATTTCACACTTAATCATACTAGTATTGAGCCGACAGAGAGTAAAATACCCATGTTCTTATCCATTCAAATTCACTCTACAAGTCGCTTGTGTGCGGTTGAATTTGTGTAACAAATTAATAATTAAAAACAAAATCTACCATACACCACACCCAGTGGGCAGAATGTAAACAAAACTCCTTTCCCAAAAGTACATATTTGCCATATTCTTTACACAATAATCCACTAATGATAATCTGTAATTTAATGAGTGATAGCTAAAATTAAACAATAAATTATTTATTTTACTCAGGATTTAAAATAACTAAAAAAAAAGTGTCAGTTGAAATACTGCATGCGCTTCCAGTTCTTATCCCCCTGCTAATCTAACTGGTCTTTGGTCTTGTTAACTTGTATAATCTACATGAAATATCATTGAGGCCATGACAAAATCAGAATGAAGAATTAACACAAATCGTCAATATGAAAACCATACTTTTATGGTACAAAACAGATTACAGCTGAAATGTTAATGGAATGCAGAGGATCCAAAATAAAGATTCATATAACTGAAATTAAAATCAATGTAATTTGACCATTATAAGTAATGTAAATATTGAACAGAATTGCAAAGTGCATATCAATAAACATGATGCCTGAGGCCACTAATATCATCTTCATAATGTCATCTTCACACATCAATCAACAGAAATTCACAACGTGCAAAAGCACGGAACTGTTCTTGAATTGTACAGTACAGCAATTCCTAAATAAAGCACTTTCTTGAATCCAAAAAAATAGTTATATAGGTAAATCCAACTGAAAGAGAGTTACTGAAATAGGTCAGTACTGTGTAAATCCAATATCAAAGGCAAAGTAACCATTGTAAGGAGCTGATGAGTCAAATAGCAGTTCATTGCAGACATTCACTTTCTCACCTCTATGACACATGGCCACTGGAAAAGATAACATGAAGGCAAGCCAACTACCAACAGCAATAGATACATTCAAAATCTTTCTTGTGCCGGCTGAGTTGTATTTGATCTCTTACGATGCTGTGAGCATAAAGTATCATCTCAGAGGCTCAAAACGGAGTACAGGTGTTTGAGTGAGAAACATTTAAATATGACTATGGCTCTTCTCGTGGCTCCAAAGACTAAAGGCAGTCTTGAATGTTCTGTGGCAGAGCTTACACATGTACTGCCTCTTAAATGTGAGGGCAGAGAGAGTGGGGGCATGGTAAAAAAGGGTTTCTGATTCCTGAGGGGTGAGGGAATTATCCACACTATCCATTTTGGGTAGGGGGCTACTGTGTGATCTGTCCATCTCTGGCCTCTTGGTCCTGGGCATTGACGATGAGCTTCCAGGCTTCTCCTTCTCTTTTGCTACCACAGCTTTAGCTACCACTGAATCTGCCTCCATTGGTTTAGGTGGAAAAACTTGTGGGGCAGGACATCCAGTTGCATGTGTGACTGCTGGTGGTGGTGAGGGGGAGGGAGACAAAGGGCGCCTGTCATCAACCTCTCTCGTTACAGGTTCGTCAGAGGTTGACATGTGGGACTGGAAGTGGCTCCAAAGGCGGAAGTTGGTCCTGAAGGCCTTGTTGCAGATGTGACAGATGAAGGGTTTGATGTGGCACAGCAGCTCCTGGTGACGCTCCAGGTCTTTGTGGCCACCAAAGAGCTTGCCACATTTTTCGCATGGCCACACGCCTGGCTCCTCAGGTTCGACGGAGGCCCCAGACGTCATGTCCTCCCTCTCGCTCACGGCCTCCTCAATGGGCTCATCCTTCACGGTCAGCTCGCCGTGATGTTCGTTGTGACACTGGCTAGCATTCAGGTCCTCGGGCACGAATGATGAAGAATCCTCAGAGTCTAACATAGGCGGACCTGAGGAGTCACTGTCGATGATGTCCTCTCTGGAGCTCCCCACTCCCACAGACTCCTCGGTATAGAGAGGCCTTCCAAGGTGGTCAGATACCTCTCCATTGTTCTCCTCTTGATGGCTCAGCTGCTCCTTAACAGTCATAATATTGTGGTTGTGAACCTCCACCTGGTGTCTCCATATGCTGAAGGAAGACTTGAAGGTCCTCATGCACTCCAGGCAGGTCAGTTTCTTGTACTTGCAGTGTGCTTCATGCTCTTTTTTAACCGCTGGGCTGGAGAATCGGAGGCCACAGTACGGGCACACGGTTGCGTGTCGACAGCCCCTCTCGTGGTCTCCCTGCTCAAAGAGAGAGGACAGCTTCTCATTGCAGAGCCTGCAGGAGTAAACCTCTGTGTCCGTGTTCTCTCTCTGACTGGGTTGGTCCTTTTGGCAGAGACCGCTCTCTCTCTCAGTCTCTTGGTTGTCTCTCTCCGCAGGGTGTGTCTTCAAATGCTGCTTGAATTGATAGAGAAAAACAAACAATTTCCCACAGTAAGGGCATATCATATTTGACTTGGACCTCAGGCCACCTTTTTTGGCAAATACCTGAGACTGTGAACCCTGCTTATTTCTCCTCAGCTTCATGAGCAAGGCTTTCTTTATTTCTCTCTCCCGCACAATATCAATCAGCTTCCTCTGAAACTTCTCATCCAGCTCGAATGAGCTGGAGGATGAAGCAGGGTTTTGTACCACTCCATGCTGGGTTTGGCAGTGGGTCCAGACTTTGAAGTTAGTGTGGAAGCGTTTGTGGCAGATGTCACAAGCATATGGCTTATCTGGGTTGTGATACATGTTAACATGACGGTGCAATCCAGCACTGGATCTGAACACTTTCAAACAGATCCAGCATTTAAACATCTTGCTCTTCCTGGGATCATCAGTCCAGTCATCATCATTGTCATCCATGTTGGAGTTGTGAGGTACAGATACTGACATATTGTCATCGTCATCTTCACATGGGAAATCATGTTCGTTCACCCCTTTAGACTTTTTGAATGGGTACCTTCGATTGTCTCTCCTCACCCTTCTCTTTCCAGGGAGTTTAGAAAATGGCTTAGTAGGGTCTTGGTCAAAATTCATTTCATTGTTTTTGAGGTTAACTGGTAGAGAATCCCCAACTGTGATCCTAATGATCTCCGAGGGGTCAGACAATGGGCTGCTCGGCTCGGTCTTCACATGGAACTCCTTTCCTGGAGTTTCATCTTGATCATGCCTGCTGTGGTGCCTTGACTTGAGAAGAAGCGACGGAACTACTTTCACACTTTGTTTGTGCTCTGTCTGAATCTCTTCCTCTGTATTTGCCACCATCTTAACAACAGGCTGTTCTCGGCCTTGCAGTTTATTGAGCTCCAGTGTGGGGGAGAAGACTGGGATGGGACTGTCCATGGATAAGGACCTGCGCAGCAGGCTTTTTATGAGTGGGCCACTCCTGTCAATGGTCTGACTAGGCTCCCCTACCTGGCCCTGAAATTGTGGTTTGGATCTGTAGAGCCTCTGCTCCTCCTCCTCTTCTTTAGTGGTTAGATCAGACTGTAACATGACTGTTGAAGATTCACTGAAGGAGACTGAGGAGGTGAGCTGTGGCCTTACTGATGACCCTGTGTGTGATGTCTTCCCCTTTAAGATGGAGGCATATGAACTGATGGGCTTGCTATCAGAACCCTCACCAGTTGCTTCAGCAGATTTTCTGGGATTGGATGCAGTGTTCCTGGCTGATTCGTTTGGTTTCCTGTGTCCTGAAGCTTGAGTCTGTTCTCCTTGATCATTTGAACCATAGCATCCGGCCCCGGGAGCATCACCCCTTCGGCTCTGGCGCACAATGACACTCCTCAGCTGGATGTCGTTATCGTCCTCTGAGAAGGACAGCCTTTTTCTGGAGACGCAGTAGGACACATGCGGCCTTGTTGACATAATGTTGGTTAGAAAAGGGATTCCTAGACTGTAGCCCAGCTCCTGGATGGCTGCCAGGCTGCCTCTGTCCACGAAGAGGGAGGATGAGTATATGTAATTCAGTACTATCTCAAAGGTGTCAGGCTCACAGAAGTCCAGCTGTATCACTTTGTGGGGCTCAGACTCCCTTCGTGTGAACAGTGATTGGAAATACTCACTGCTAGCAGCGAGCACACTCCTGTGGGCCTGGTACCGCTGATCCCCCACAACCAAGACTGTGTCACAGAGCTGCCCCCTCAGGCGCTGCTCATTGAGCACCCCCAGCACAGAGAGGCCATGGGATGGACTACTGTAGTGCACCAGACTCTCCATTCTGGCTGAAAGGCAAGAACAATACAGAGATCCTTTTAATTTAAAGACCTGCATTTTGATTCACATGTTTTCAGTAAAAAAGTTACCTAAAAATGTATAGGCCTATACATAAAATCAAACAAATAAATCAAATCTGAAGAAATATATAACAGCAGAAAAGTTGCAATAAGTATAAGAATCTAATAGCATTATGCCAAATTCATATTTGACCATGTTTCAGAAAAGTATGAATGAGATACAGATGAAAGCATGTATATTTATTGCTACTGTATTTATTTTGCTATGCAGTCTGTGCCAACTGATTGATATAAATATATTAGTGAAAATAGACTATTATTTCTCGTTATATAAATCATTCATTTTAGAATACCAAAACACATATTATTTTGAATAAAAGTATGTTAAATGTAATTGAGTAGTTTAGATAAATCAGCTACTGGTAGGAGTTAATGTATCTAGGCCTATCTGTGGTAAAACGCAAATAACATGACGCATGCGCACTTATAGGTTCTATTTCGATTACATCATGTCTTTAAATCAGAAGACATGGCATGCCATGGGGTCATATTTAGCAGGGACGCAGGCAGCGTTCATTCCGTTCCACACACACACATAACTGTGGACACGGATATCAATTTCACATGATAAATAAACGTGTCTGACACGTTCCATATCAGGAAAGTTTATAACGCTGCGCGCCCATAGAATGTGTCTGATGGGAAGTCAGGGGAGCAAGCATTAGATCATATGCGAGACGTGGCTTAAATTCCCGATGACACGTACGTTAAGAATGAAACTGGTTTTATCACTCTGGCAAGT
Organism: Oncorhynchus masou masou; assembly: GCF_036934945.1. NCBI lineage: Eukaryota > Metazoa > Chordata > Actinopteri > Salmoniformes > Salmonidae > Oncorhynchus > Oncorhynchus masou. Next base: position 33,748,583 of record NC_088222.1, on the reverse strand, counting down.
ATCTTCCTCGTTATGGTATACATTGGTGAATGAAAATGTAAACAAATAATGCATTGCGTGGTCTGTTTGTTACTGTTGCTGGCAGTGATATCACATGATCACTTGGTGTTGCAATGTTTCCGAAAGTGTAAAGTTGCATCCGAAATGCGCATTCTGAGAATGATTCAGGACTTTCAATGGAACACAATCAAACCCCAGTCCTCGAGAAACGAGTGCGTGGTCAGTGAGTGTGCGCGCACACACCCGCTACTGTATTTTCGCCCTCATTACAGCGCAGACGCAGCATCTACAGCACACATAGGGCAGTTGATCGTGAGGCTTATAAAAATAAGAAACAACCCCCTCTGAGTTACGTCAGGAAAAAAACCTTTTCTCCAAAGAAGACTTCAATATAAGGCACTACCGCCAGATAGTCTAAATCAAGTAGTTTTATGGCTTTCTAAACTTACCCCTATGTCTTCGTTCTGTTCCCAAAGAGCACACGAACAAGAATTTATATCAGAATTCTGTTGAGTGTGTGGTAGTCGTGATTCCATCCATCTTGAACTTGACGTCATCCCACTCCAGGGATGAGGTCATCAAATACAGCGCTCGTCACGTGTGCTGCGTTCTGATAGGCTGCTTTATACCCGTAGGCGGGAATGTAGGACATGACAGGCAAATTTAAACCTCTTAAAGTGGCAGGTCATATTTTCGTTCTTTGAGACTTAAACATTTCATTGGGAAGCAATACGAGTTAACATAAAAAAACAACAACATATTCCTATCAGATCAACATTGCTGTCTCAGTGGCAAAGTATCAATATTCTGTAGGTGAGAATGTGATTCTCTAAAACCATAGACAGATAGCCTACTATTGATTTATGTGGAATTACTGAATGGAAATGCATAATGTATTTTGCTCTTATTACTAGTTATGTTAATTTATTTTTATATATCTAATGAATGACAACAATCATTTGAGGAAAGCATTAGATAAAATCAGCATTTGACATTGGTGGATGAATGTGTTTCTCTGTAACCAGATCCACTGTACCACTGAAACTAATTAGAGAGGTGTGATTATAAGACATCACTATGGCTGTATTTACACAGGCAGCCCAATTCAGATATTTTTTCCACTAATTGATCTTTTGACAAATCACATCAGTTCTTTTTCATAGCTGCTCTGATTGGTCAAAAGACTAATTTGTGAAACAATTATCAGAATTGGGCTGCCTGTGTAAACGCAGCCTATGGCACGTCTGCTCTCTTTCATTGCATATATCCAGAAGGCACTTGATGCTGTGGTCTTCTTGCCATTTCTGTATGGACCTTGCTTTGTGCACTGGAGAATTGTCATGCTGAAACAGGAAAGGGCCTTCCCCAAACTGTTGCCACAAAGTTGGAAGAACATAATCGTCTAGAATGTCATTGTAGGCTGTAGCGTTAAGATTTCCCTTCACTGGAACTAATGGGCCTAGCCCGAACCATGAAAAACAGCCCCAGGCCATTATTCCTCCTCCACCAAACTTTACAGTTGGGACTATGCATTTGGGCAGGTACCGTTCTCCTGGCATCTGCCAAACCCAGATTTGCCCGCCGGACTGCCAGATGGTGAAGTGTGATTCATCGCACCAGAGAACGCGTGTCCACTGCTCCAGAGTCCAATGGTGGCGAGCTTTACACCACTCCAGTCGACTCTTGGCATTGCACATGGTGATCTTAGGCAGCTCTAGCAGGGAAGAAATTTGATGAACTGACTTGTTAGAATTGTTGCATCCTATGACTGTGCCACGTTGAAAGTCACTGAGCTCTTCATTAACGCCATTCTACTGCCAATGTTTGTCTATGGAGGTTGTGCTCGGGTTTTAGACACCTGTCACTAATGGGTGGGGCTGAACTAGCCAAATCCACAAATTTGAATGGGTTTCCACATATTTCTGCATATGTAGTGCATGTGCATACACTGGATAGAACAACCTGAAACTGAGGGTGAGGCACTGTGATTGTGGTGCTGCAGATGATGGCCATTACCATCATCTGTGGAACTACGTAATGTGATGCCGACACCTTGAAATGGTTATTGTGCCACTCAGGTTGAGCCACCACATTCCTATTACTGATGGTTAAATTGCAAATCACATTAGAATTACAAGATGTAGAACATCCCCAAGCCAGTAAGGAATGTGCTGTGATGAGTAAAACTTTTAAATTCCAGAGGATATAGAGATCTTTTTCTGAAGGGGTGGAACATTTTTTATTTTTTATTACAGTCTTTGTGGGAAATGGGACAAAATCAATACCCCTCCTGCCTGCCTCCCTGTCGGAGGCTGTGGGTGAGGAGATGAGTGAGGATATGAGAGTAAACACTGCCATGGGGACCTGAGTAGAAACCAAGTCACCTGGGACAGACACTGCTGCTCTCATCTAACAGATACCATTTTTCCCATCTCATCTCACAGCCACCATGTTGTTTGCTGGCACTGACAGTACCATGGCAGGTCATAACACAACCAGTACACAAAAGCAAAACTACAAATGTGTACAAATGCTTGTATGGTTATATATTATAACTTTTTGGGGTGATAATTTGCCACAGTTAACAGTAGTTTTACATCCCTGAAATACTCTGTCAAAACATACAGAAACATAGGAACATACAAAGGAATCAATTTGACTCCAAAAATGGCCCTTGAACCAAATGTGAATGAATACACCCTCTCCATGTAGTTGTATAATCTCTCCATCTAGATTCTACATATTGCCATGCAGTGTGTTACACTTGGGACTGTGGGAGCAAGGGAGAAGGTGATCAGGGGGTGTGGATGATGAGGGGAAAGAAACTCAGAACCGTTACCAACAACTTAGCTCTGAAAATGGACGTGCAGCAAGGTCCTTGAATGCATGCCATATTTGATGTATTCAAGATGAGTTGGATGTCCTTTCTCTGTCTGGCCACAGCCTTTCTGGACCTCTGTAGGGGACACAACACTTTGTTTGAAGGTAGGAAAATAAGCCAAATGAAATTATGACACAATCAATATGATAATGTGTATGCTCTACTGTTTATTACCATGTTCCATGATATATCTTTGTCAATATGTACAAGAAGCCCTATGCAAATTATTTACTGTACCTGCATTTACTGTACCAGCATTGATACTGCGGGCGCTCCTTGGCTGTGGGCACTCCTATGAATGCTCGCAGTTGTGGAAATGAAAACCTTTTATTTGTTTGCGTTCATATATTCTGTTATTTATGCAACATTGATCTGCAAATACTTATTTTCCAATATTATGTTTTTATGACTGTTTTTTTGGAATGCCCTGCCCATTTGTCTTAGATTCTGCAAACATAAAAACATGGATAGTCTCCATTAGATATATAATATAACTATTCCTGTATTTCAGGATATGACCTGTCTATGTCCAGCTACCACCTGTGTACTCGACATGAGAGCACGGTGGTGAGTAAAGTGTTGTCCTATAAGATCTCTTACACGGTCAGAAGGTCATGTGGCGGCTGGTTACCCTGGAAGATGTGTGAGGTCACAGTTTACAAAAAGGCATATCGGACTGAGTACATGAATGTCATCAAAGACGTTTTGAGGTGTTGTGATGGCTATGAACAAGTGGGCAGCTACTGTGCTTTACGTGAGTATTCTTGCTTGTATTTTAGGATTATAAAAATATATATATATATATATATTACCTTTATTTAGCCAGGCAAGTCAGCCTAGGAACAGTGGGTTATAACTGCCTGTTCAGGGGCAGAACGACAGATTTGTACCTTGTCAGCTCAGGGGTTTGAACTTGAAACCTTCCGGTTACTAGTCCAATGTTCTAACCACTAGCCTACCCTGCCATCTCCTCATGTTGTTCAACACGAAGAGAAAATATGTTTAGGAGAACACAGATGTATCTAAAAAGTGTAAGAAATGTTCATCAGTACTATGGGCCTGCCCTAATACAATCAGGACCAGTCGTCATGGAGACTTGTTTATATGGAGCAGCTAACAAAGAACACTAGATGGGGCTGTGGACCAAGAACACAGCTATAGTATGCTATTTACAGTGCTCTTTGTAAACATTTAACCGGATACTCACTCTCTCTCTCTCTCTCTCTCTCTCTCTCTCTCTCTCTCTCTCGTTCACTGCTAAGCCAGGGTCCTGTCCTGAGGGTGTTGTGGAGGCACCCAGGAGTGGAGGGTGTGAATGGGACTTAGACTGCCCAGGCTGGAAAAAGTGCTGCCAGAGAGAAGGCCTTTCTCTCTGTACTGACCCTCAGTCTGCAGGTAAGTATAGATCAACTTCATAGTGATCAAAGATATACAGGTAAATGCCAAAATAAAGGATGGGCCACTACGAACCAGAACAGCTTCAATGCTCTTTGGTATGGATTCTATAAGTGTCTGGAAGTCCATTGGAGGAATGAGACTCCATTCTTCCATGAGAAATTCCATAATTTGGTGTTTATTTAATGGTGGTGGAAAATGCTTTCTCGGGTGCCGCTCCTCATATGTATATTCATTGTATAGTACAGTCACAAAAAAAATATATTGTAAACATACTAGTATTCTTAATTATTTCACTCAGGCAGTAGAAGCTGGTGCTTTCACGTCACTGTGACAGCGAAGATAGATTACCAGCGGCTGATATCCATGGACATGGGAATCCTGAACCACACAAGACTGCTGCACTCTGTGGTAGGTTCCTGTATCTCCCTATGTTCTTCTCAATGATGGTCCATTATATAGTCCCTATATTTCTCACCGTATGTGCCCAGTATAGGCCATGACCATTCTGTATTGGCTTACAGGTGACTGGAGCGCTGGACTCTTATGACGTCTCTGTATACTATATCAGATCCTGGCCTATATGGCCATTTAGAACCTCCTCCTCTCTGCTGATTAGTTCCCCTGAAATTCTGTCCCTGTCCAACACGACCACAAAGCTGCACCTTCTTCTCATACACATTGAAGAAGTCACCTCGGTGTCAGTTGAAGGTAAGGGGATACTGTACTGTACTGTGGGGCGTAAAACACACAGGGTTTTCTGGTGGATATAAGGATGTGTGTGTTAGAGTTGTTCTCTTGTTACTGAAAACCCTGCTCAGGAAAAGCTGACTCAGTAACACCACGGTGTCCCACTCTGCCTCCACTTCCTCTTTACACTCATCTGTGACATGTTTCCTCTGGAAATGGAAAACTGGCCGTTGACACACACTCACAAAAACACACGCCAGTGCGAACACACACACACAAAACAAATAGACACACACACTGAATAATGTATATCCTGTACACAGTATCTACTACACATTATGCTGCTGTCCTTTCAGACATGAATGAGTGTAGCCATGACGCTCTCAGCAGCTGCTCACATCAGGCAGACTGTACCAACACAGAGGGCTCCTACAGCTGCACCTGCCATCCAGGATTAATTGATCTCAACCCCAACAACAAAGGGGTACACTGCCAAGGTAAGGACAGGGAGTGGTGTGTACTTACTCTGGGTTATATGACGTTCATGGAAAGATGTAAAGGTTTGTAGCTAACACTCAAACTGCTCATTCTCTTTTCAGCTGCTGATCCTGTGACCTCACTCGTGCCCAGTAATGCCACTCATATGTTCTGGTGGGCCAATGCTACAGAGTTGCCACCCAACAGTACCAGCTATCAGTCCTGGGTTTCCAGCTTTACTGATACCCCAACAGCCATAGCCACAAACAGGAGCATGATGCTGAGCTCGAGCCATATACATGCCACCACACATAACCCAGTTAATGCCAGCTCCAACAGGTCTGAGACCAGTACCGCAGTGACACCCTCGAGTACTGTATTGACCACCGGCAGGCCTGAAATCAGTACAGCTCTCACATCCTGGAGTAGTTCCACCTCACTCCAGCATACCACTAACCCCAACTCTCCAACCCCAACCCTCTCCACCTCGGCCCCCTCTGTACCGGCATGGCAGACACATCACCAGCAGACCAGCACTATGCCACAAACCAGCCTGGAGCCCACTCTGGTGGTGTCCCTGAGTGTTTCACCACCATCTCCATCCACATGCTGTATGGAAATCAATAACACACCCATTATACATTGTACAACGGCAACAGTTTTAAGCATATGGACTTTTTTAAATATCACTTCTAATATTTTGCTGATAGAAATTCCCCCAATGACTCCCCTGCTGTTTCTAAGAACCCCTGTGGCTGTTTGCATAATATTCTCCAAAGTGCTCCACATACATCTTTAATAATCATTATTAAAAAAAATAGACTCACAAAGTCATTGATAATTGATAAAATTATATTTCATAGAAGTTGAGATTGATTACTGTATCCCTTCTCCCCCAGACCCCACCCCCATCACCAACCTGCAGGCTTCCAGCGTCACTGGCTCATCCTTCTACGTGTCCTGGATGACGGGCCAATCCCAGAGCGGGTTTAGCTTTCTGGTGGTGCTGATGGAGGGGTCAAAGGTCAGGGGACGTTGGGAGACGGGGCTGTCAGTCTGGGAGGTGACATTGTTGAAGCCTGGGGTTCTCCACAACGTTACTGTCATTTCCTGTCCCTATGGGAGTCAGGGGGCCAGCCTGCTGGTTAAGACTGGTAAGTTCCATGTAAAGAATGCGTTTAAAATGTCAACTTTCTGTCATCTTTTTCAGTTTTGTTATGTCAATATCACTTAAAATGTGTGCATACTTAAACTGATGCAGTACATTTTAGCTATATGTGCTTTATGCATGAGGAGGCTGATATGGTGTGCCCTATGCTGCTAGCCAAAGCCATCTGAACAAGGACAAGAGGAAAGCCCTCTATTATTCATTATACACTGACACAGCAATATGATTTGGTTTCACTTACGAGAGCACTTTCACGTTATGCTGACTCTTATAGCAGATATGAAACTGTTCTAGTGACCACAGTGCTTTGGCTGGATGTGTGTATCCAATTCACAGCTGCACAGACACTTGGAGCAACAGCTCACTTGACCAATGTGCAGTTCACTGATGCCCTGCTGGACCCTACTAGCCAGATGTATCAGAATCTTAGTCGTAGTATTATGGAAGAGGTAGGAGCCTTCCACACAACGGCTGCTTTGACAAATGTTTTTTGAATGTTTACAAATGTTGAATGTTTGAAAGTTGTCATTGTCCTCACTCATAGAACGTGGAATGAATGAAATACACTTAAACATGTTTTGTAGTTGTTACATGTTGTAGTTTCTATCAAATGGCAGACACGAACACACTGTCTCCTCTAACTGTCCCACAGATCCTCCAGTCTCTCCCTCCTGATATTCTGGCCCTGGTAAACTCAGGAGATGTGAGAGTTCAGATCACAGGTCTGGCCCCCGGCAGTGTAGTAGTGAACTTCACCATCATCTTCACACCCAGTCAGTCCCTGGACATCCTGAAAGTGTCCTCTGTTCTGATGCAGGCCCTACAGAACAGCTCCAGATACACTGTTGACAGCAACAACACCAGCATAGATGGTAACGCTGTCTTAACTTTGTACAGTTGTAAGAATACGTAGTCTTGGATAAAAGGATGTGTACAAGATAATGTGCCAGGTTCTCCAATGGACCTTTCTTGAAAATTATTATTTGAATTAATGTGACTTCCTGCTTAAATATAGGTTGAATATGAAATAAGATAACTCTGTTAGCATTAAATGGAGAGAACATTTAGTGATACCAATCTGCATAAACTGTTAACCTGATATTCAATGGCAGATTTTTGTTGTTGTTTCTAACAGATGTTGATGAGTGCAGTACAGGGGACATGGATTGCGCCCCATGGGCCCAGTGCACTAACACCTGGGGCTCCTACAGCTGTCTCTGTCTGGATGGATTCACGGACTCTAACCCCTCTAGGCCGGGACGGGTCTGTTCAGGTAGACAAAATGGAGTAATCGCTTTCACTTTTTTGATAGTCTAAATTCAGATCTGGATATGGTTACTAGAGTATTCGTCTCACACTGCCTAATCAGTTCAAACTGTAATTGTCTTTTTTTTTGTTTCCATACAGCTCCTTTGACCACAACCACACCTATGTCCGCAACCACAACAAACACTCCGGTTACAACCAGCAATACAGTGTCAACCACTACCACCTATAATACAACCTCAATTACATCCAACAATACAGATGAAGCTACAATGAACGCACCCGTTACAACCACTGTCAACAATACAGTTAGAATCAACAACACAGTTTCAACAAAAACTCCAGTCACAATCACAACCATGGCGCCAGTTACAACCTCAACCATCACTGAAGTTCCTACAAAAATGCCCAGCGGTCTCATTAAAACCAGTCTGCAGCCTGAGACTCCTACATCTCTGGCTCCTCTGGTCTCTTATACAGAAGCCATCTCAGTGGAGTGCAGGGCCAGTGCCATCACGGTGACAGTGGCCAGGGACTTCCTGTGGTCGGGGCACATTGGGGACTCTTCCCTGTTCCTAGGGAGACAGGAGTGTGGCGTGAACGGAGGGAACAGTAGCCACGTCCAGCTGACGGTGGCTTGGGACGAGTGTAACACACAGCTCTTATATGTGAGTCAGTAAACTTGTCAGTCAGTGGCTAGAGGGTGCTACCTACTGCCCCCTTGTGTCACAAAGAGCATAGTCTGTGGTGTGTTTTGGCTAAATAAAAGGTTATTCTATAATGCACAAAACAGACCTGGATTGAACAGGTTAAAATGTCCTTATTTATGTACCATTTATTCTATACATTAAAAACGTGAAGCCTGTGACCATGGTATCTTGTAGGTGCAGGTGTTGGATGACCAAACTAGATCAAACTGTCCTCATGGTCTGTTAGAAAATAAAATAACCAATTTCCCATTTGAACTTTTGCAATTCAGAACAGCACTCACTACACTGCTCAGGTGAATCTGTACAACTTGCCTGATGACACTACAAGGGTTCCCACAGTGTGGCTGAAGGTCCCCATCATGTGTACCTTCAGGAGGAGCATCATCATCTCATCTGGTTACAGCACCGCAGGGTACGCTCTGCCAGGCGCCATGGTTACCTTATCTATGTCACTATGGTCACATGATATATTTAGCTATTTATTTACATCATATCTTATGGTGTATTGACAGGTATGATATGACCAATGATGCTGTCATGGGCTCAGGGACGTTCTACGTGACATTTCAGCTCCTGAATGGAATGTCACCACTACCCCAGAACTACAGCCTGTCTCCTGAGGAGGACGTTGTGGTCGAGGTCAGCGTTGACTCCACGGTTGCCCATATCAAAGTGGTCATCAACAAGTGCTGGGCCACCCAGAGCAGCAACCCCTTAGAACCAACAACCTATGTTTTTCTGGAAAACAGGTCTGTTCTACAATTGCTTTTGAAGGTGCCCTATTATAGTTAGCTTAGATGCTCGGTTTTCATTCCGTGGCATATAATAGAATAACATTTATATGTATTGTCCAACCGAGGATGGACATTTGCTTGAAGATTCAGATGTGTTTGGGTACTTTCTAAGCTTTGTGCCGGTAATCTCTCTCTCTTTCTTATCAGCTGTCCCCTCCCAAACACATACACCACAGTCGTGGAGAACGGCAACTCCAGCAAGTCTCGCCTGTCTCTTCGCATCTTCTCCTACATCAACCTAAATGTCATCTACCTGCACTGCCAGATTCAGATCTGTATCGAGACTGGCTCGGCCACCTGCCAGCCTGTGAGCATCTGTCCAGATTTATTCATACTGTACTATTCAAATATACAGTATTTACTTTGATGTCTAGATTTACTGTCCAACCATGGGTTAAATGGGGTATTTGGAGGTGGGGAAGCTCTGGCAGGTTAAATAAAAGGATTATGCCAAGATTAGGGTTAGAATTAGGGTTAGTGTTACTGCTGTAAGTACAATGTATTACTATTCTAGGGTTTGGGTTAGGGTTACTACTTTTTATCCTACTCCCATAAGGTGCTGGAGCTCGGCTCTGCCTGGCTCTCGCTTTGATCCGGGTATCTCCAGTTCAATTTAACCACTGTTTTCAACCTCTTTGATATGACTACCTAGAGGCTCTTGAAAAATGCTCTACTTGGAGAATGTTTAATTATACTGAACAAAAGTGTAAACAAAACATGTAAAGTGTTGATCCGATGTTTCATGAAAGATCCCAGAAATGTTCCATATGTACAAAAACCTTTCCCTCTCAAATGTTGTGCACAAATGTGTTTACATCAAATCAAATTTATTTATATAGCCCTTCGTACATCAGCTGATATCTCAAAGTGCTGTACAGAAACCCAGCCTAAAACCCCAAACAGCAAGCAATGCAGGTGTAGAAGCACGGTGGTTAGGAAAAACTCCCTAGAAAGGCCAAAACCTAGGAAGAAACCTAGCATCCCTGTTAGTGAGCATTTCTCCTTTGCCAAGATAATCCATCCACCTGACAAGTGTGGCATATCAAGAAGCTTAAACAGCATGATCATTACACAGGTGCACCTTGTTCTGGGGACAATAAAATGCCACTCTAAAATGTGCAGTTGTGTCACACAACACAATGCCACAGATGTCTCAAGTTTTGGGGGAACGTGCAATTGGCAGGCTGACTGCAGGAATGTCCACCAGAGCTGTTGTGAGAGATTTTAATGTTCATTTCTCTACCATAAGTCGTCTCCAACGTCGTTTTAGAGAATTTGGCAGTACATCCACCCGGTGCACAACCGCAGACCACGTGCAACCGCGCCAGCCCTGGACCTCCACATCCGGCTATTTCACCTGTGGGATTGTCTGAGACCAGCCACCTGGACAGCTGATGAAACTGTGGGTTTGTACAACCGAAGAATCTCTGCACAAACTGTCAGAAACCACCTCAGGGAAGCTCATCTGTGTGCTCATCATCCTCACTAGGGTCTTGACCTGACTGCAGATCGGCTTCGTAATCAACTTCAGTGGGCTAATCTCACCTTCAATGGCTACTGGCACGCTGGAGAAGTGTGCTCTTCGCGTATGAATCCCGGTTTCAACAGTACCGGGCAGATGGTAAACAGCTTGTATAGCGTCATGTGGGCAAGCAGTTTACTGATTTCAACGTTGTGAACAGTGCACCATGGTGGAGTTATGGTATGGCAGGCATAAGCTTCGGACAACGAACACAATTAAATTTTATCGATGGCAATTTGAATGCACAGAGATACCTTGACCAGATCCTGAGGCCCATTGCTGTGTCATTTATCCGCTGCCATCACCTCATATTTCAGCATGATGTCGCAAGGGTCTGTACACAACTTCTGGAAGCTGAAAATGTCCCAGTTCTTCCATGGCCTGCATACCCACCAGACATGTTGCTCATTGAGCAGGTTTGGGATGCTCTGGATCTACATGTACAATAGCATGTTCCAGTTCCCGCCAATATGGAGTAACTTTATGCGATGGAGATGTGTTGCGCTTCATGAGGCAAATGGTGGTCACACCAGAAACTGACTGGTTTTCTGATCAACATCCCTACATTTTTTTAAGGTATCTGTGACCAACAGATTCATATCTGTATTCCAAGTCATGTAAAATCTATAGATTAGGACCTCATTTATTTATTCCAATTGACTGATTTCCTTATTTGAACTGTAACTCTGTAAAATCTTTTAAATATTTGCATGTTGTGTTTATATTTTTGTTCAGTGTCGTTCAATGTTGTTCTCTTTCCATAATCTTTTCCTTTGTCAGGATTGCTTTGGGCGGACAGAAAGATTCTCCAATCTAATTGGAACAGCAAAAGCATCCTGTGGACCATTGCTTAGATCACACAAAGGTACAGTAAATGCATTTCAAAGTGTGACTGCATCAAAATAAGCTATACTGTGACAACGTGATGACTAGGCTACTGATAATTTCATAGACAGCCAAGTCCAAAATTATTGGCACCCTTGATAAAGATAAGCAAAAAGAATATATAAAATAAATCATGCCAATACAGAGCTATAAATAAATGGGAAAGTATATTATTTTATACTAATACAATTGCTCACCCAAAAGAGATGGTGTAACTTGTAATATTTTTTTCTCTCAAAAGGATAGGGGTCAAAATGATTGTCACCCATTTTTAATACCTTTCAATACCTCACCTTGCGAGGATAACGGCACTGAGCCTTTTTCTAAAACGTTTTAGGAGATTGGAGAACACATTGGGAGGGATTCATGTCATTCCATTTTGAAGATCAACGGCATCATGAACTTTACCCAGTACCAGAACATTTTAGACAAAAACCTGGTTGGCTCTGCCAGGAGGCTGAAACTTGTCCACAGGTGGATCTTCCAGTAAGACAATGACCCCAAGTACACATCAAGAAATTGTTCATTGGCCCCCCAAAAAATCAACATTTTGCAATGGCCATCTCAGACTTGAAACCCATTGAAAACCTGTGGATTGAAATGAGGAGGGCAGTCCATAAGGGTAGATGAAGGATATCAAGGATCTGGAAAGATTCTGTATGGAGGAATGGTCTAAGATCCCTCCTAATATGTTCTCCAATCTAATAACACATTTTAGAAAAAGGCTCAGGATGGTTTGTACGAGGCTACATGATGTATAGGATGATCAACTGTACATATTGTGGAGTTAATATATTCTGACGTGTTTTCTGTCAGTGTCCGTCGAAGAGAGATCTGATACACTTCGTCTGGTGGGCTACAGTTTACTGGGAATAGGACTATTCCTCCTCTTTATCGGGAGTCTCTCTTCCTTGTTCTTCAGCCACAGGAAGCGAATTGGAACCTACAGCTTCAGCCTCAAACCCAAAGAAGATAACTATACCTATCATGTTTTCAATACTTAGGGCTAGTTTTAGTGAACTCAAAGACATAGTAAAGTTGGTATTTCATTTCTTCAAGCTGTTGCCTAGTAGTCAGAAATGAAGAGGTCAATACAGATCATTATGATTAAACTAAAAGGCATATTATTAAAAAACTAAGTGTATCAAAAGGGCAGAATTCATTATTAATTTGGATGACATCAGGGTCTCTTCAATTTTTTCAACATTGATACATTTAAATACATACTGTATACAAAGCACTGTTTGCCTTGGAAATTAATGTTGTCTTGTTAGGATTTGTATAGTGAATCTTATTTAAAAAATATCATATTGTCACGAATATTACCGAAGGTGACTCCCCTTCTGGTTCGGGTGGCGCTCGGCACTCGTCGTCGCTGGTCTACGAGTTGCCACCGATCCATTGTTCTGTGTTTGTTTGGTTTCTTGTTTGGTTGTTAGGGTGGGGTTATTTAAGTTAGTTCAGCCCGCTTCTGTTTGTGCGGGCTTGTTCATCTGTATGTGTTAGAGTGGTTGTGTTTTTGTACTTTTTTTTCCTTTTTTCGCTGTCCTGTTAATTCTTCACATGTGTTGTTCGCCTGTTTTTGTTTGTGTGATTTTCTGGACATTAAAGCGTGTTTTCGCCGTATCCTTGCTCTCTGCGCCTGACTCCACACCTATTCACTCATTTACCGTTACACATATATTCTGCAATCCCTTCATTTTCTTTTAAACTGATATTTTTCTATAACTGAGAAAATCTACCATTTATAAATATGGAAAATGCATGTATTTTATAAGTATATCCTGAAGTCTTATAAAGTCAATAGCAGAAACATCCTGAAATATTGACTTGCTAAAATATGTGAAATATGTTCATAAACGAACAACTAGAAATAAAAAGGAATTATTTGTATATTGGAACATTTGTAGCAGAGGGAGAGAATATTCCCCCAATCTTTATTTATGAGGTGAAATGCTGAATTTGTGATACAATCTAAGAACTACTGTAATGATCCATACACTAGAGGACACTGTTGGGTCATTGCATAAAAAATAAACATAGGTAGGACAACAGATGTTGTGATTTCACAGTGTTATGATATCATGAATGAGATATGGTCACACTATAAACATTTCGGATGATTGACATTAGCTAACATGACATGAGGGTATTGCACATTTACCAAATACATCGAAGACTTGGTGGTCTATATGTCTGTGCTGCGTGCACGTGTAAATGTGCAGGCCGGGCCCATCATGTGTATGATGACTTCACACCACCACTTCACACACACCTTTGTGACACACACACCTTTCTCTCTCTGAGAGGCGAGCCCTGTGGAGGGATACATGGTAAACAGCAGGAGGATGGTTTCTTTCAGAGGCGTACCCTGGAGACCAGGAGGGTGGTGGGATGGGGGGGTACAATCTGTGTGGACGAGGACTGATAAACCCTACCCCCAATTAACCCATACAACCCCAACCCACCTTCCTACTGGCAACTCATTTCTATGGAAACATGAAGGGGGGGGGGGGGGTAGAAGTAGGGAGGAGGATGTGAGGGGGGATGGAGGAAGGGAGGGTGAAACGGTGATCTGAGGCAAAGTATCAAAGGAACAGACTTCCATCAAAAGAAAACAAAAATAGTTGATTGTTATGAAATGCTTGCTTACAAGCCCTGAACCAACAGTGTAGACATTACCGTGAAATGCTTGCTTACAAGCCCTTAACCAACAATGTAGACATTACCGTGAAATGCTTGCTTACAAGCCCTTAACCAACAGTGTAGACATTACCGTGAAATGCTTGCTTACAAGCCCTGAACCAACAGTGTAGACCTTACCGTGAAATGCTTGCTTACAAGCCCTTAACCAACAGTGTAGACATTACCGTGAAATGCTTGCTTACAAGCCCTTAACCAACAGTGTAGACCTTACCGTGAAATGCTTGCTTACAAGCCCTTAACCAACAGTGTAGACCTTACCGTGAAATGCTTGCTTACAAGCCCTGAACCAACAGTGTAGACCTTACCGTGAAATGCTTGCTTACAAGTCCTTAACCAACAGTGTAGACCATACCGTGAAATGCTTGCTTACAAGCCCTTAACCAACAGTGTAGACCTTACCGTGAAATGCTTGCTTACAAGCCCTTAACCAACAGTGTAGACGTTACCGTGAAATGCTTGCTTACAAACCCTTAACCAACAGTGTAGACCTTACCGTGAAATGCTTGCTTACAAGCCCTGAACCAACAGTGTAGACCTTACCGTGAAATGCTTGCTTACAAGCCCTTAACCAACAGTGTAGACGTTACCGTGAAATGCTTGCTTACAAACCCTTAACCAACAGTGTAGACCTTACCGTGAAATGCTTGCTTACAAGCCCTGAACCAACAGTGTAGACCTTACCGTGAAATGCTTGCTTACAAGCCCTTAACCAACAGTGTAGACGTTACCGTGAAATGCTTGCTTACAAGCCCTTAACCAACAATGCAGTTCAAGAAATTAAGTTAAGAAAATATTTACAAATAAGCTAAAGTAAAAATTTTAAAGTAACACAATAAAATAACAATAATGAGGATATGTACAGGGGATTCCGGTACCTAATCAATGTGCGGGCGTACAGGTTAGTCGAGGTAATTTGTACATGTAGGTAGGGGTAAATTGGGGGGGTCAATGTAATAGTCCAGGTGGCCATCTGATTAATTGTTCAGCAGTCTTATGGCTTGGGGGTAGAAGCTGTTTAGGAGCCTTTTGGTCCTAGACTTCTCGCTCTGGTACCGCTTGACATGCGAAGCAGAGAGAACAGTCTATGACTTGGGTGACTGGAGTCATCGACAATTTTTTGGGCCAGCCTCTGACACCGCCTAGTATATAGGTCCTGGATGGCAGGAAGCTTGGCCACAGTGATGTACTGGGCCTTATGCAGTACCCTCTGAATCGCCTTACGGTCGGATGCCGAGCAGTTGCCATACCAGGCGGTGATGGAACCGGAAGTTGCCATACCAGTACCCACCAGTATGATATAACATCCTCCTTCAATCAAATTCATTCAATGATTTTCAGCACCATAGGTTTTATTCCCAATTATCCACTTCTGCAATTTTGTTGATTTCATTTCACTCCAAAAATTAACAAGTAGGTGTTTTTCCCCTGATCTAATGACCTAATTAAGGATTCCTTTAGCAATGAATCTGGCTTTAAGAACATTAGCCAGGGTTTTTGTTCACCCCTGTGGTGTGCAGATGTGTTGGATCATCCATAATATTCACAGAGTGAATAAGAAAACACTGCACTGAATTTCCAAAGAACCCCAATTGTTAAATACCACTATGAGTGTCTGGGAGTCCTTTCCAAACATATTACATCGAATCTGGGGACTAGGCAGGGCCACAGAAGACTAATGTCTTTCTTTTTAACATCCCAATAAACAGTATTCTAAAAGGCAGCTGAGCGAAACATCCATGTAATGGCGGCAAATTGATCTTTCTGTCCTTTTTTCCTTCATCCTTCCCCTCCTCCTCCTCTCTTCCATCCTCAGTCCATTTGGCAGGTAAGAGGCACAGACAGCATTTATCACCCTAACTGCTGGTCTGTCTGTCATCTCCCTGGGCTTTCAGACCATTACTAATTCATGTTCTCTCTTCCTCTTACTTTCAGCCCATTGTCTGTTCATTTGCCATTAACAGCCAGGGCCGAATCTAAGCACCTCAACTACATAATTACTGCTGGTGGTGAGGATATTCACCACGTGCGTGCGCCATCGTGCATACATTTATTTTGTCCCCCTACACCAAATGCGATCATGGCACACAGGTTAAAATATCAAAACAAACTCTGAACCAATGATATAAATTTGGGGACAGTACGAAAAGCATTAAACATTTTTGGCAATTTAGCTAGTTAGCTTGCACTTGCTTGCTTATTTGTCCTAGATATAAACATTAGGTTGTTATCTTACCTGAAATGCACAAGGTCCTCTACTCCGACAATTAATCCACACGTAAAAAACGTCAACCGAATTGTTTCTAGTCATCTCTCCTCCTTCCAGGCTTTTTCATTGTTTAACTTATATGGTGATTGGCATCTAAACTTTAATAGTATTACCACGACTACTGGCAGCAGTTCGTCTTTCAATCACACACGTGGGTATAACCAATGAGGAGATGGCACATGTGTACCTGCTTCTATAAACCAATGAGGAGATGGGAGAGGCAGGACTTGCAGCGCGATCTGCATCAGAAATAGAAAGGACTATTATTTTACATTTACCAGACCGGACACGTCGCGTGCGCGAGCGTCGCAAAATAAATGTAGAAATCCATGTTATTCAATTATTGCACCCACACTGCTCACGCACCAACGAGCGTCTGCGTTGCCAAGGACCAAAACAGAACTCCTTCCTATTTCTGACGCAGATTGTGCTGCAAGTCCTGCCTCTTCCATCTCCTCATTGGTTTATAGAAGCAGGTACACACGTACCATCTCCTCAATGGGCACTCATTGGTTATACCCACGTGGGTGATTGAAAGACGGAACTTTGTTGCCAGTTGTCGTGGTAATATAATGAAAGTTTAGATGCATCACCATATAAGTTCAATTATGAAAAAGCCTGGAAGGAGGAGAGATGACTGGAAATGATTCGGTTTGCCGTTTTATGTGTGGATTAATTGTCGGAGTAGAGGACCTTGTTCTTTGAAGAGCCTCATCAATCGCTCTGGCATCACTGAAGGCTAACTTCTTAAACCTGGGGTCAAGTGCAGCGGTTTCTAATAGCACGTGATTATATTCCATTCTGTATAACTTTCTGTCCATTGATGAACATAGGGTGTCCATCAACTCTGTCACATGTCCTGTGGTTACATTTGCTTCTCTCTGGTGTCTGGCTGTGATTCACTGCAGACCCTTACACAGGAGTATCATTTTTGAGGCTGTCACATAGCTGAAAAGAGAGAACAGTACCTTATTAGTTCAGGTTCATGTTTTGTCTACTGATACTACATACTCATCTACTGCTCATATACGTATATAATACTGGATTAACTAATGATATAGTAATAACTGCTTACTGTACCTCTCTCCACTGATCTCCACAGTGCCCTGCTCAAAGGGTTCCAGGACTCTGCACATCTCCTCCACCACCTCCCATTCCTCTAGAGTCAGAGCATCAACAGGTGCATTGACAATGGCCAAGGTTGAGATGATGGCATCCTTTGACTCAATAAACCGCTTCAACATATACAATGTTGAATTCCACCTTGTAGTGCAGTCATGTTTAGGCCACAGCTCAGGCATCCCCATCTGGTGTTGTGTAGACTTTAGTTTTTCAGCAACTACTGTGCTCCTGTGGAAGTATTCCCCAGCTGCGTCCACTTTGTCCACAGTGGGCTTCATCACCTTCAGAGCATTTCTTTGTCATGTCTTGTTATGTCTGTTCCTGTCCTTTCTCTTCACTCTGTCTCTCTCTACTGGTCTTTTTAGGTTACCTTCTCTGTCTCTCATTCTTCAGCTGTTCTACATCTCCCCTAACTAGCTCATTCACTCTTTCCCACCTGTTCTCCCTTCCCCCTCTGATTAGGTCTCTATTTCTCTCTCTGTTCCTGCTACTTTCAGTGTCTGATTCTTGTTTGTGTTTTTGATGCCAGAAGCAAGCTGTCGTCCCGTTTGCTTCCACCTTGTCCTATCCTGTCGGAGTCCGCCTGGCAGGTGCATCCTGCATTATACTAACGTTCTTTTTGTTCCATTGACTACGTTGGAAGAGGATTTATGCCATTCCTGTTTTTTCATTAAAGAACTCTGTTTTCTGTTAAAACCGCTTTTGGGTCTTCACTCAAGTACATAACAGAAGAATCAGACCAAGAATGGACCCAGCGGCTCCGGACCCTTTTCACTCCGCCGTCGAGATCCAGGGAGCGATGCTAGGCAGACACGAGGAGGAATTGTCTGCTGCTCGACATGCCGTTGAGACCCTGGCCGTCCAAGTCTCCGACCTCACAAGACAGGTTCACCAACTCCACCTCGTTCCACCGCCCACTTCCAGGGTTTCCGAGTCTCCGGAGCCCAGGATCAACAACCCGCCGTGTTACTCTGGGGAGCCCACTGAGTGCCGCTCATTCCTCACTCAGTGTGATGTGGTGTTCTCTCTCCAGCCCAACACTTACTCCAGGAGCGCAGCCCGCATCGCCTACGTCATTTCTCTCTTACCGGACGGGCGCGTGAGTGGGGCACGGCAATCTGGGAGGCGAGGGCTGAGTGTATTAACCAGTATCAGGACTTTAAGGAGGAGATGATACGGGTTTTTGACCGTTCTGTTTTTGGCGAGGAGGCTTCCAGGGCCCTGTCTTCCCTATGTCAGGGGAATCGATCCATAACGGATTATTCTATTGAGTTTCGCACTCTCGCTGCCTCTAGTGACTGGAACGAGCCGGCTTTGCTCGCTCGTTTTCTGGAGGGTCTCCTCGTCGAGGTTAAGGATGAGATCCTCTCCCGGGAGGTTCCTTCCAGTCTGGACTCCTTAATAGCTCTCGCTATTCGCATAGAGCGACGGTTTGATCTTCGTCGCCGAGCTCGTGGAAAGGAGCTCGCGTTCTCCGTTGCTCCCCTCTCCACATCACTGCCACCTGCCGCATCACTGCCACCCTCCTCCGCCGGCTCGGATGCTGAGCCTATGCAGCTGGGGGTATCCGCATCTCGGCCAAGGAGAAGGAACGGAGAATCACCAATCGCCTCTGTCTCTACTGCGGCTCCGCTGGTCATTTTGTCACCTCATGTCCAGTAAAAGCCAGAGCTCATCAGTAAGAGGAGGGCTACTGGTGAGCGCAACTACTCAGGCCTCTCCTTCTGGATCACGCACTACCTTTCCGGTCCATCTCCGCTGGCCCGGTTCATCTGCTTCCTGCAGTGCCTTGATAGACTCTGGGGCGGAGGGCTGTTTTATGGACGAGACCTGGGCTCGGGAACATGACATTCCTCTCAGACAGTTAGGGAGCCCACGGCCTTGTTCGCTTTAGATGGTAGTTCTCTCCCCAAGATTCAGCGTGAGACGCTGCCTTTAACCCTCACTGTCTCTGGTAATCATAGCGAAACCATTTCTTTTTTAATTTTTCGTTCACCTTTTACACCTGTTGTTTTGGGTCATCCCTGGCTAGTGCGCCATAACCCTTCTATTAATTGGTCTAGTAATACTATCCTATCCTGGAATGTTTCTTGTCATGTGACCTGTTTAATGTCTGCTATCCCTCCTGTTTCCTCTGTCTCTTCTTCACAGGAGGAGCCTGGCGATTTGACAGGGGTGCCGGAGGAGTATCACGATCTGCGCACGGTGTTCAGTCGTTCCAAGGCCACTTCTCTCCCTCCACACCGGTCGTATGACTGTAGTATTGATCTCCTTCCGGGAACTACTCCCCCCGGGGTAGATTATACTCTCTGTCGGCTCCCCGAACGTAAGGCTCTCGAGGATTATTTGTCGGTTTCGCTCGACGCCGGTACCATAGTCTCCTCCTCCTCTCCCGCCGGAGCGGGGTTTTTTTGTTCAGAAGAAGGACGGGTCCCTGCGCCCATGCGTGGATTATCGAGGGCTGAATGACATAACAGTTAAGAATCGTTATCCGCTTCCTCTTATGTCTTCAGCCTTCGAAATCCTGCAGGGAGCCAGGTTTTTCACCAAATTGGACCTTCGTAACGCCTACCATCTCGTGCGCATCAGGGAGGGGGACGAGTGGAAGACGGCGTTTAACACTCCGTTAGGGCACTTTGAATACCGGGTTCTTCCTTTCGGCCTCGTTAACGCTCCAGCTGTCTTTCAGGCACTAGTTAACGACGTCCTGAGAGACATGCTGAACATTTTTGTTTTCGTTTACATGGACGATATCCTGATTTTTTCACCGTCTCTCTCGATTCATGTTCAGCACGTGCGACGATCCTCCAGCGCCTTTTGGAGAACTGTCTTTATGTGAAGGCTGAGAAGTGCACTTTTCATGCCGCCTCTGTCCCTTTTCTCGGTTCCGTTATTTCCGCTGAGGGCATTAAGATGGATCCCGCTAAGGTCCAGGCTGTCATTGATTGGCCCGTTCCTAAGTCACGCGTCGAGCTGCAGCGCTTTCTGGGCTTCGCTAATTTCTATCGTCGTTTCATCCGTAATTTCGGTCAGGTGGCAGCTCCCCTCACAGCCCTTACTTCTGTTAAGACGTGCTTTAAGTGGTCCGTTTCCGCCCAGGGAGCTTTTGATCTTCTTAAGAATCGTTTTACATCCGCACCTATTCTTGTTACACCTGACATCTCTAGTCAGTTTGTTGTTGAGGTTGACGCGTCAGAGGTGGGCGTGGGAGCCATTCTTTCTCAGCGCTCTCTCTCTGACGGCAAGGTCCATCCTTGCGCGTTTTTCTCTCATCGCTTATCGCCGTCAGAACGTAACTATGATGTTGGTAATCGCGAACTGCTCGCCATCCGCTTAGCCCTAGGCGAATGGCGACAGTGGTTGGAGGGGGCGACCGTTCCTTTTGTCGTTTGGACTGACCATAGGAACCTTGAGTACATCCGTTCAGCCAAACGACTTAATGCGCGTCAGGCTCGTTGGGCTCTGTTTTTCGCTCGTTTCGAGTTTGTTATTTCTTATCGTCCGGGCTCAAAAACACCAAGCCTGATGCTTTATCTCGTCTCTTCAGTTCTTCTGAGGTCTCCACCGACCCCGAGGGGATTCTCCCTGAGGGGCGTGTTGTCGGGTTGACTGTCTGGGGAATTGAGAGGCAGGTAAAGCAAGCACTCGCTCACACTCCGTCGCCGCGAGCTTGTCCTAAGAACCTTCTGTTCGTTCCCGTTCCTACTCGTCCGGCCGTTCTTCAGTGGGCCCACTCTGCCAAGTTAGCCGGCCACCCCGGCGTTCGGGTACGCTTCGCTTCCATTCGTCAGCGTTTCTGGTGGCCCACTCGGGAACGTGACGCGCGTCGATTTGTCGCCGCTTGTTCGGTCTGCGCGCAGACTAAATCTGGGAACTCTCCTCCTGCCGGCCGTCTCAGACCGCTTCCCATTCCCTCTCGACCGTGGTCTCACATCGCTTTAGATTTTATCACCGGACTGCCTTCATCAGCGGGGAAGACAGTTATTCTTACGGTTGTCGATAGATTCTCTAAGGCGGCTCATTTCATTCCTCTCGATAAGCTCCCTTCTGCTAAGGAGACGGCTCAGATCATTATCGAGAATGTTTTCCGTATTCATGGCCTTCCGTCTGACGTCGTTTCCGACAGAGGCCCGCAGTTCACGTCTCAATTTTGGAGGGAGTTTTGCCGTTTGATTGGGGCTTCCGTCAGTCTCTCGTCCGGCTTTCATCCCCAGTCTAACGGTCAAGCCGAACGGGCCAATCAGACTGTTGGTCGCATTTTACGCAGTCTTTCTTTTCGTAACCCTGCGTCTTGGTCAGAACAGCTCCCCTGGGCAGAGTACGCCCACAACTCGCTTCCCTCGTCTGCTACCGGTCTATCCCCTTTTCAGAGTAGCCTCGGGTACCAGCCTCCGCTGTTCTCATCTCAGCTCGCCGAGTCCTGCGTCCCCTCCGCTCAGGCTTTTGTCCAGCGTTGCGAGCGCACCTGGAAGGGGGTCAGGTCGGCACTTTGCCGTAATAGGGCGCAGACTGTGAGGGCCGCTAATAAGCGTAGGACCAAGAGTCCTAGATATTGTTGCGGTCAGAGAGTATGGCTCTCCACTCAGAACCTTCCCCTTAAGACAGCTTCTCGCAAGTTGGCCCCGCGGTTCATTGGTCCGTTCCGTATTTCTCAGGTCATTAATCCTGTCGCAGTGCGACTTCTTCTCCCGCGCTATCTTCGTCGCGTTCACCCGGTCTTCCATGTCTCCTGTGTTAAGCCCGTTCTTCGCGCCCCGCTCGTCCCTCCCCCCCATCCTTGTCGAGGGCGCACCCATCTACAGGGTTCGTAAGATTTTGGACATGCGCCCTCGGGGGCCGTGGTCATCAGTACCTAGTGGATTGGGAGGGGTACGGTCCTGAGGAGAGGAGTTGGGTTCCCTCTCGGGACGTGCTGGACCGTTCGCTGATCGATGATTTCCTCCGTTGCCGCCAGGTTTCCTCCTCGAGTGCGCCAGGAGGCGCTCGGTGAGTGGGGGGGTACTGTCATGTCTTGTTATGTCTGTTCCTGTCCTTTCTCTTCACTCTGTCTCTCTCTACTGGTCTTTTTAGGTTACCTTCTCTGTCTCTCATTCTTCAGCTGTTCTACATCTTCCCTAACTAGCTCATTCACTCTTTCCCACCTGTTCTCCCTTCCCCTCTGATTAGGTCTCTATTTCTCTCTCTGTTCCTGCTACTTTCAGTGTCTGATTCTTGTTTGTGTTTTTGATGCCAGAAGCAAGCTGTCGTCCCGTTTGCTTCCACCTTGTCCTATCCTGTCGGAGTCCGCCTGGCAGGTGCATCCTGCATTATACTAACGTTCTTTTTGTTCCATTGACTACGTTGGAAGAGGATTTATGCCATTCCTGTTTTTTCATTAAAGAACTCTGTTTTCTGTTAAAACCGCTTTTGGGTCTTCACTCAAGTACATAACACTCTTACAATCAGGTTGATTGTGTGGGCAAGACATGGATGATGGGTCCATTTTAAAATTTTCATGGCTTTGGTTATGTTAGCTGCATTGTTGCGAACACAACAGACCACTTTTCCATCTACTTGCCATTGTCTGGCCACTCTCAACAGCTCCTCTGCCAAGTTCTCTGAGGTGTGTCTGTCGCTGAACTCAAAGCAGTCCAGAAGACAGCTAGACATCGAAAAATGTTCAATGAATTGACATGTAACCGACATGTAAGAAGTGGTTACCCTTGATGTCCAGCAGTCAGTGGTAAGGCAAACTGCTGTTGCTTTTTGGACTCTTTCCCACACTGAAGCCTGTGTGCTCTCGTACAGCTGTGGAATAAGGGATTTGAAAGGGTTTTCCTGTTTGGAATGGTGTACATTGGATTTAGACTATTGCTATAATTTCTAAAATCTCTGTCCTCCACGATCGAAAATGGCCGGAAATTGGTGGCAATCATTTTCGCCAATGCAATCTCAATATGGCCTTGTTTTGCTACTTTGGGAGATAGACATATATGGAGTATAAATATTGTAACACAAGAAAGAGATACACTTATAGAGTGCATTTGCCATTCTGGTCAAATACATTGTCCATTGTATAGGAGAGGTGACCAGAGGAGGCCATAGATGTATAGAATAGTTGAACACTAAACAGACCACATGAAGAAGAGACATGGAGGTGCCAAGACTGCTGGACACACCAAAAAACTAGATGAAACACACAGTCTGCTGATCCGAGATAAAGACACACATACAAAAGAACACATGGAGCTAATTACAGGGTCAAAGCATAGGTCATAGGTTAGAGGGATGTATATTAGTTTTAGGTCAAAGCAAGGGTCTTGCCATTATTATAATCTAACGGAAAGCAGATGTGGGTGTTAGTGGGCGGAAGCAAGTAGGAAGCCTGAACTAAAAAGATAATGATAAACAAAGAATCAGGGAAATATGTTTATCTGCATATGGGGTGGACCGATATGAGATAGGTGGATAAATACTGTAGCCGGGGCTCTGGGAAGTGGAGTGTGTTCCATGGACCTTCCCGGCTTGCTATATTCTTGTATTAAAAAGCCGAATTGACTTCACAAGTTCTGTAATGCGTTGTATTTGATCCGATTTTCTACTACACTACAGACATAGACTTTGGCATAAACTGGTCTATAGAAGAATGCATTGCTGTGGGCCGCGGAGTAGACCTACTTGACTGAGTGGATACATCTCCACGTGTGGAGGTGCTGGCTCCACCACTTTCACTAGCAGGCCCGCTAGTTTCCCGGAGCTCTGCTACAGCTAGCTTCACAGTTGGGTGCACACTTCGCATATGCTGGTGTAGGTTGTGCGTAGAACCAGCTGTATATAAGATTTTGTTTTGGCAAATTCTACACTGTGCTCTAACATTGTCTACATTATTAAAACGCATCCAAATGCTACTGTGCTTCCGACTCATTTTCCAGCTTTTGTTTTCACAGCTGACCTTCCTCTCTTTCCTCGCTGCGAAATGTGTGACTGTGAGTGAGTTGGCTCCGCCCTCCCTCACGCATCTTTCGTTCATTGATTGACACTGCGTGTCTGATTGACAGGAACAACAGGTGAGGCTGTTAGTCTGAGCAGACAGTCAGAACGAATGCGTGCGCTTGAGCATTTAGGCCTATATTATTATTATTTATTTTTTGTTCTTTGAATTAGTTTTATTCTATTCAATTAAATCTTTTGATTATTATTATCTTAATTTTTTATATTTTTTATAAATAGATTTGGCTCTTCTGATATGCGAGACGGCTCCCAACGTTCACCTACAAGAGCCGGCTCTTAGACCCAATTCGTTCGCGAACGACCCATCACTAATAGTGATGCTAATGATAAGCCTAGCAGTCTTCTGGTAGATGGAAAGGCTTTCGCAAAACCTTCTCTATTAAATGTTAACTAGCTAGCTACAAAGTAACCCTTAACACACTAGCCAGTAAGCATCCTCATAATCGTCTCAATTATAATTTAAAGATAATTTAAGAAATATGTAAATAATGTAATTTCAGTATACCTGTCAAAATGTAATGATTATTTGCATTAATCCAGTGGCTTTTTCTTTTGCAAACTCCATCTCATGTACAACAGAAACACTGCTAACCAAACAACAGTGCTAGGTGCCTGCACATTTGAATTAAAGGGAAACTACTAGATTTTTTTCGAGATTTTTTCCAAGACCTCCTGATGTTGTTCAAATATTGTTATGGACTTAGAACATGCAATTTTGTTGTATTTCTGTTGTAAAAGTGTGACTTCGAGAGCGAAAACAGTTGACAGCCTAATTACTTTGTTTCAATAGTAGGACTACTATTAGCCTTCTTGCACAGTGCAGCTTGGGTTGGTCTGACTGTGAAAGACCAATATGAGATTTATGATTTTAGGTCATTCAGAGTGAATGTCCCTGTTTCTCATCCCAAAAAATTCACACAGGGTGCCTTTCCTTCACCGGGCGGACCATTTGGAAATGTTTTGGCAAAATTTGAGTATACCCACTTTTACAGGCACCACTACACCACTGGACGTTTTTGTTTGGACTTCATGAGTTTTTTCCCCGGCTGTTCGGACACAGTACATTTTTTTCTGAAGTCGGTAGTTGAAGTCCGCGCCCCTTCGTTGGTGATTGGTCAACAGTAGGGATTATTCAATAAAGTCTTTGTTGTCATTCAATTCAATTATTGCAAAACATTTCTTTGAGAAATACTGCACCAAACATCTTAGTTAGATGTAAAATTGTGCGACTAAAATCTCCTCTGCAAAAACGTCTAAATTAATGACAGATTTCTTGAGTTATTTTAGATTAATTCTGACTATTTTGAGGAAATTTATACTGGCTACGGCGTCTCAAAATTGGTGAACAATACTATGGACGTTTTTTTCTCGTTTTTCAAGCGAAGGTCTTTTATGCGAGTATGCGAGTTCGGCCAGCCGAAGTGATGCACTTTTACATATATTTGGTCCAGTATTTCTCAAGTTAAATAATGTGCATGAAAACTAGTCATCTGCAGTTGAATGACAACAAACACTTCAATGAAGAATTCCTACTGTGGATCATTCACCGACGAGGAGGCATAGACATAGACATAGACCCTGCCGAATGCTGCCGAACACCAAAACAAACAAAACATTTCTGCATAATATATGTGCGAACTGTTTCGACTGGGAAGCATAAAGTAAGCTTAAGGGAAGATGGTGATTGCCATACAGTCACTAGGTCAAAGGTCAATACGGGTCAACACCGTGCTTTCCAATACTGGAGAGGATTCATTGGTGCCCCTCCCCTCTACCCTGATCCTGTCATAGACAACAGTTTTATGTGGACAATTGCTGAAAATCTCCTCTAATCATTATGATCGACAATAACTGTACAAAAAGATTCTAGCTGGAAGGTTTGTAGGCTATGATTTCCTATTCATTGCTTTTGAACATTGTAAGTACTGTAGATAGCAAAATGTTTACTGGTAGTAGGAGGAGACTTATGTGTGTTGTATTTATATTTATTTTTCCTTCATTTTACTAGGCAAGTCAGTTAAGAACAAATTCTTATTTTCAATGATGGCCTAGGAACAGTGGGTTAACTGCCTGTTCGGGGCAGAACGACAGATTTTGTACCTTGTCAGCTCGGGGATTTGAACTTGCAACCTTTCGGTTACTAGTCCAATGCTCTAACCACTAGGCTACACTGCCGCCCCAGTACTCTTCCGGGGGTCCAGTAAAATTAAGGCAGTTCTACGTTTTAAAAACATTACAATACATTCACAATAGATTTCACAAAATATTAAGTGTGTACCCTCAGGCATCTACTCTACTACCACATATCTACAACACAAAATCCATGTTTATATGTGTGTATAGTGTGCATGTTATCATGTGTTTGTATGCATGTGTCTATGTGTGTGTTGCTTCACAGTCCCTGCTGTTCCATAAGGTGTATTTGTATCTGTTTTTAAAAATAATTTTACTGCTGGCATGAGTTACTTGATGTGGAATAGTGATGAGAGTGAGACACAGCCTATGGGAGGAGACTCATCCTTCCATGACTCATCCTTAGAGATACGAGTCCTCCATGTAGTCATGAAACACAGCCTATGGGAGGAGACTCATCCTTCCATGACTCATCCTTAGAGATACGAGTCCTCCATGTAGTCATGAGACACAGCCTATGGGAGGAGACTCATCCTTCCATGACTCATCCTTAGAGATACGCGTCCTCCATGTAGTCATGAGACACAGCCTATGGGAGGAGACTCATCCTTCCATGACTCATCCTTAGAGATACGAGTCCTCCATGTAGTCATGAGACACAGCCTATGGGAGGAGACTCATCCTTCCATGACTCATCCTTAGAGATACGAGTCCTCCATGTAGTCATGAGACACAGCCTATAGGAGGAGACTCATCCTTCCATGACTCATCCTTAGAGATACGAGTCCTCCATGTAGTAATGAGACACAGCCTATGGGAGGAGACTCATCCTTCCATGACTCATCCTTAGAGATACGAGTCCTCCATGTAGTAATGAGACACAGCCTATGGGAGGAGACTCATCCTTCCATGACTCATCCTTAGAGATACGAGTCCTCCAATCCCGATGAGCAGCTCAAGTCTTTGTGGCATCGTGAAGATGTGAAGGCTTCACATAAAAGTATTGTGTGTGTGTGTGTGTTTACTCCTCTGGGGTAGGCACATTGAGGAGAATGAGTCAGCAGAGCACATCTGTGCAATCAGATAACAAATGTGCATACTTATCATTTTATCATCCAATACAAATTAATTCTCATCTTTCACTTCATAATCAAAGAAAAGGGAGAGGGGTAATGAAAAGCAATATGAAGGTCAACAGAGAAATAGCTGCTTTAGCCAAGCCCTTAAACCCCTTTCACACAAGTGCTTACCCAGAGTAAACAGAGCATACAAGCACTCTCACACAAATATTCACTAGACTAGAATGAGTCATACAGTAAATAAAAAAGGAATATGTGTCCTAAAGCATTTAGAAAGGGGTCGCCCGAGAACCTCAAAATTAATATGTGAGTGTGTTTCACATGTTTCATTTTGAAGTGTGTTTATTGTAGGCTATTTTCCACTGTGCTTTTCAGTGTCAGTTCTTTCTTCTTCAGTGTACTCTGAGTTGTGGATAGCTTCTTGGTCTGTTCTAAACTAACACCAATAAGTCACACACCAATAAAAATACAACACAGATTAGCAAATCAGCAAGTTATCTATATTTATTTGCCTTTGAATTGATCAATATACAGTTCTTTTTTTTCTTTCAATAAGCACTTTATGTTTTGGCATTTCTAACATCATTACCAAATTAAAACATTCTCTTAAAACAAAAGCATGAAACGGAAATTAAACTTATAGCACCTTTTGCATTTGCATTTGCTCAAACAGCTATGACCGCACTGCCCTAAAGCTGTTTCAAACACGCTACGTGCATCCTATTTTGGTTAGCCTCCTCACGCAGAGGAGTTGTTAATGGGGTATTTCTCTTTTCCCAATAGAACTGAATTGAAAATACTATATATGTACAGTACAGAACAGGACAGCAGTCCCTCCCTGTATACCATAGGCCTACAGTACAGATCTAGTGGATCTACTCATACTTTACATCTGGGGCAAAGTGCACAACTACGCCGCTCTTCCGTGGTTCGGGTCTTTCCTCCAGTGGTTCTGGTTCTCCTCCAACGGCACCCTGGGAATGATGATCACCGGGTCGGAGAACCTCGTCATTAAGCTCTCTAGGAGGCGAGGCAGCACAGAGTTAAGACACAAAGAAAAAGACAAAAACAAAGAGACACAAGATGAGGCATTTCTCAGAGGCAATTCACAAAGATTTTTGCTGAGTTGAGTTGAGCACCCTGTGACTACTCATATCAGAGGGCAACATTATACTGCCACAGTGGGGATGTGAAGCTACTAAAGCTCTCTCTTGGTTTCTTATCACTTCAAACCTAAAATAGCACAAAAAAAACATAGTTCGCCCGCCTACCTTCCTCAATTCCAAACAAAAGTTAAAATGTTTCTTCAATCAAAGTTAGGATTTTGCGTTATGTTCAGATCAATAAATAGCCACTGCTCTCTGAGTTTGAATCCAATCTGTCAGCTGAAACCTTCTCAGACTAAAAGCTAGAGCACACGAATGGGAATAATGAGAGTCTAATGAGAGTCTCAGGGTGTTCAAGGATAAACAGCCACAGAACATTCAGGAATAATCTAATCTAAAATGAAACTTGAGGGGACTAAAACATGCACTTACTATCTTCTCCAGTAGCAGAGCTGGCTCTCTCCAATGCTAGAACTACTGTACCTCCCCACTCTATTCCGACCATGCACCCCAATAAACATTGAATCGACATATTTTCAATAAACAATTCAGATTTAGCACCAAGTCCAGCCCATATAAAATAACCACACATTTACTAATATTATATAACATTTGGATTGCAGGTCCCATTCAGACACCAACATTACATCAAATGATAAAAATGATCAAACCGAAAAGGATAACTATGTGTTATTATAAACATATATCTGTAGGTGTGTTTACCCACAGGTTTATTAATAATGCATATATAATCACACTGGTAACATGTGTAATTACGATATCACTTTGATATAATATCAAATAATGTTATATCAAATAATAGTGGTTGCACGGTAGGGTTAATCTAGTTGCTCTAAAGATAGAAAAGGATGGGCGATCTCTAGTCATCTGTGTGAATAATTCAAAAGTCACATTTTACTAACCAGCCATGCAATTTGTTTAGCCTTGGCCTATTTCTTATAACCAGGAGCAATGAATGCATCTAGCATCTTCCAGTAGCTCAGGGAGGGATTCCAAGATGGTCTGTACTATAGCCATTCTACTACAACCAAGCTGACCCAAGGCCTCCTTAAGAGAGGAACCTTAAGGAGACATACGTACATTATAGGACATGACAGCCAAGCATTCACACAGACAGACATCCCCACACACTCATTCCTCTACTCTAGTTTCCATATGGAAGAGAAATATATGAGGGATCTGACCTGGTGGGAACTGTATCGGGGTACAACGATTTTCAAAACAAAACTGTGCCACTATCAAAAAATAAATAAAAAATCACGACTTTGAAATACATCTTATGAGCACATATGAATGAGGGATTTGTGGCTTGTGGCGGCTGGGTGTGTTTTTAGGTTACCTTGGAATGGGTAGTGTACAGCCCCACAGGTGTTGCTTTAGCGTCTGCACCCAGCCTGTATCACGGATTGGCTGACAGAGCTGTATGTAGTGGTACTGTTTTAGCACAACCCTTCAAATGAATCAGAATGTCACTTGTTAGGTTTTCTAGAGGTAGGATTTCACCTTGCACAGTATATCCAAATTTGACATCCTCGAAAAGCTAATAACGATACCAGATGAAGCTGGAAAATATAGTAATTACATGATTATAATGATTTTAGAAATATCCAAATGTCACATTTGTTACACGCTGAGAAAGAACATTTCATTAATCATACAGTTTGTTGGCCCAGTAAATACATGACATCCGATTCTGGAATAATGTTCTACCCATCCTTAACTTGCATATTGCTGTATAATTTGGGCAAGGTCTTTGAATATATTTGGACACATGATGCAAAATAATATATTCCTCAGCTCTCACACAGTGTAGCAGCAATATGCAAGCCCTTGGAAGAATGTCAGAACTCATGCCAGAATCTCTTTGATAAGCGCTAAAGAAAACCTGAAGGCAAAATTCTCTTCCATGTGGATTCACTCACGAAAGAGCATCTCATGTCTCACAAAGACACAAAAACAATTCAACAAATACCTGCAACCACTGTTCTTTTACCCTCCTCCTCCTCCATACGTTTCAACATAAAGAACCAAGAGGACACAGCTTTTTCTGCTTTTGCATTTATTCATAATATTTCAGTAAATAGGAGCAAGCAGAGAGAAACACAAGCACGTCACAGTAAAATATTTGTGTCCAATACATTCTGGAACTTCTTTGTACCATGATTCTTTTCTATTGTTTTTTTGTTTCTAATGCTTCGATTAAAGATCGATAGCACCGGGTGTGCTGTGTGTCAGTACTTTACATGTATGACCCCCCCGACACCCCTTCCTGTGCTACGAGAGAAAGACCCCCCCAACCAAAGGCTGCAAAATGCTAATGAGATGGCCCTCACCCTCCGCTCCGTGGGCACATGCTCAGTCGAAGCGGAATATGGCATGGTGGTTCATTGTGACATACTAACTCAAGACACCACCATGGCAAATGGAGAGACAACACACTCCAGTATTCAAAATGGAGGGGAGGGAGCCAGGGGGCTCTGACTAGCACAACAGATGACAACAACACAAGAGAGAGACTGGGGAGTGTGGGGTGGCCCATCACAAGCAAGTCCTGCACAGCACAATGCACTGCTTTATTGTGGTCTACACCATCCCAGGAGTCTGAAACGTTGTTCTGGTCTTTACTACTGTCTGCTAAGACACAAGTAGACATGTGTAGTAGCCAATAGAGCTCTACTGGCACTATACAACCAATACAAACCTGATTCATTTTGACATAATGAGGCTTATGTTTGCAATACAGATAATTTTCCTTGCTCGCTCAATATATCCCATTCAAAAAACTGCATACATATGCAGAAGTATGATACAAATGTAAACCAACTATAAATGTAGTTTCGCTGCTTGTCCTAATTCAATCAAGTCGTTCTACATTGGTAGCCTATGCCTACTATATTTAGATTGCCATAGAAGGCAGCAGAGGAGAGATATATTTGGAGTTGAATGTGTTTAATATAATCTTGACATCTACACGTAATCTTCTCGAATCTAATGAAATCCACACACACACATGCACGCACGCACGCACGCACGAACACACACACACACACACACACACACACACACACACACACACACACACACACACACACACACACACACACACACACACACACACACACACACACACACACACACACACACACACACACACACACACACACACCCCTGGTCCAGGGAAGAGGCCAGTTGTTTGAGGCCCATGCTCGACAGAAACATAGAGACACAGCATGCATAAACCAAAAACAGACAGAAACAATATGTCCAGAAAAATAAACATTCCAAACGGCCAGCATTCAACTTACCATAACATCGCAGACACATTTTTGGGGGTATGTTACAATAATGGTATTAGCAGAAGTAATTAGTGTTTTATACCCAAATAAATAGATGAATAAATAAAACAATAAATAACATATAATTATAAAACCATGAATCTGCTGAAAGAGAGAAAGAGTTTTAACTCGTATCACATCAAGCCATGCACCTCTTTAGACCTCTGGGATGTGAATATTGTTGTTGGCTTCTCTCATCTGCTAATGCCATAGGGGCCTAAATAATCATGTTGGTTCCAGTCAACCATGACTCTGTGTGTGTGTGTGTCCTAGCTATAGCTACATAGAGTGTATATCGGCTGGGTGAAAGCATAGCTAAAGACCATAGAGCCACAATATCAAATTCCTATCGTGACTCAGTGAAATGTAATGTCGTTTTTTTTTAAATGCTGAATGTAATTATAATTGCATGATAGCAACATTTTATTCAGTGGGAATTCTCATCTGCTGTGCAAATGACTGGTCTAGTAATGCATAATAATCACGTTACAGTAACCCAGATGGCTCCCAGCTTGGCAACAAGGTTGCTGAAACAAGACAGCCTTGTCTGACCTCTAAAATACCTTGATGAATGAATTTGACTGCAAAGAGAGAGAACAATTTGAATGAGAGCGTATGACGTTGTAAATGCTGTCCTGACAATTATTTGTTCAAAACCATTCCCACATCATCCACAATCAACATCGTTATTAGGTTTACAAAATTAGACATTGCATTCAAGAATGATGGCAAAGTTGAACAAAGCATCTTTGTAATGCCAATCTGAAAACAGACAGACTTGGAGCCCTGCTCAAGAAGACAGCATTCAGGAAATAAAGAGCAGGCACAAATTCAGCCATGGATCGATACACTCAAAGCTGCATATTTATCAAAGATTTTCAGACCGTTATCCTAGATGAGTATCTAATGTGTCTATGCATACATTTATAAATGTATCTTTGCATACATTTGAAAGTTACAGCTACAGAAATCGAGTCCAGTCACTGAGCCAATTTTCATGGTCTTCTCATTCCCAAAAATCCTTGATAAACTCAACAAAGCAATCTGTTCAGTTGGAAGATGGAAGCCAACCACACAGGCTTGCTAGTCGGTGGGCTCATGCAACAATAGCACGTGCCATTCATTGGCTAACCGGGCAGCCGGTAGCCATGGTAACCTTGAGATGGAGACGTGGAGAGAGGGGGGTGGAGGGTGGCATCGGGGAGCAGAGGAAGCGGATGAACACGCCCCCTTGTTACTACGGTGATCTAATGTAATGTGAGGCGGGGAAGCAACGACATGTCATGTCACAACCCTGACATTTACTGTAACTACATCTAATTTAGCCAAGAGGCAGAGAGAAGAGAGAGAAAGAGAGTTAGAGAGAGACGAGAGAGAGGGAGAGAGACAAAACATAAAAGGGATGAGAACTTCTAATTAATTTTGCAGCCTTCGTGTTCTTTCCCCAAAGAAGAATAAAAAGTAGTGCTAAATGATTTTTACTCTTTTGCCTCAGCCAGTTTGTTGTTCATCTCTTTACTTTTCTCCTTGTCCCCCACCGCAGGCCTGGACTCAGTGGGCTGGTTCTCAGAGGTCGTCTTCTTGGTGCCCCGCAGTGCTGTGCTGCCCGGCTGCTTCTGCTCTTTGGCCTTCTTGACAGGTTTGCCGCCCTGACTAGCTACCGTGGTGCCCGCCTTTTTGGGTTTGGATCGGGGAGCACTGTTAACCCTCTCAACCTAGGCACAAGGGATGGGGGAAGATGGAGATTATTTATATATACCATCCCCCAAGACATTAGCAGCAGGTTTAAATAACTCTGCAAAGATCTGTAACTCCTCAGTTTGATATTGCGTTTGCTTCAGTATTACTGATATGATTTGCCATCACAACATACACAGTAAAGAGAACAGCAGAAAGATTCTGCCATTACAGTGGGTTTGAAAACCCACTCTGCATGGCTGTGGTTCTGAATAGGTGATTAGCTGCATTATGGCTGTACCATGGGATTAGTCAATAGGACATGATCTAAAACGTTCTCACCTTGGTCTCTTGTATCCCTTTGTAGGGCTCATTGTACAGGCTGCGTATCCTCCTCCTGTCCACAGCCTTGTTGTCGTTGGGCTGCTGTTTGCCCTGCTCTCCCCTGTAGGTGGCGCTATAGCTGGTCTCCAGGCTGGTCTTCTCATCAGGGGGAAGGTACTGAGACTTGGCTCGGATCAGCTTCACTGGCTTCACATCCCTGTGGGCTTTGAACTCCGTCCTACGAGAAGAATCAGCACCAAATACACTCAGTAAAATAGCTCTCTTCACATTCCAACCTACAATCTATTTATAGAGGAGAAGGAGAGAATAGAAGAGAAGACTAAACCTGTATTGTCCCAAAGGGCAATTTGTGTTGCAGCATGTAAGACATTTAAAAACCCCATGAAATATGAAGCAATCACTTACAAACAAGTACATTTACATAGAACTGTTTGGATATAGAAATAGATGTAGTGGAATGACTGGGTCTCCCCCACAGTATGAGTGAGTGAGTGCATGTAATGCATAGGAGCTGGGTGGTGACTGCGCCAGGCAGCCGGCGGCTCAGGTGTTTAATATAGTCCAGACACAGCAGTTCTTCAGAAGGTCTGCTCCATGGCTTTCACACAGAACAACCTGACCTCTAGTCTGTCTCATAGAGGGGTTCTGTACGGGACGAGCCAACCTCCAGACACATCCAAGAGCAATTAATGATAGGCATCAAAGTGAGATATGTTCACTATCAATTCTATAGCAGGTATATAAACGAACAGGTTGCTACTAATTTGAGTTTTAGATTGAACTGCCCATCATAGATAAAGTTGATTGTAAAAGTTGTAATGGATTTTGAACTCATAAAAGCAGACCTAATTTTCCATAAATGACTACATGATAGTCTTCTCACTGATGGGCATCTGAAGGCTGGGACATGACATATTAACTTATACTCACTTAACTTATTGGAAGGTCAGGTGGAAACATTCATTCATTATGTTTTTTATTTATTTATTTCACCGTTATTTAACTCGGTCGGCAAGTCGAGAACAAGTTCTCATTTACAACGGTGACCTGGCCAAGATAAAGCAAAGCAGTGCGACAAAAACAACAACACAGAGTTGCACATAAACAAACGTACAGTCAATAACACAATAGAAAAATCTATGTATAGTGTGTGCAAATGTAGAAGAGTAGGGAGGTAAGGCAATAAATAGGCAATAGAGGTGAAATAATTACAATTTAGTATTAACACTGGAGTGATAGATGTTCAGATGATGATGTGCAAGTAGACATACAGTGGGGAGAACAGGTATTTGATACACTGCCGATTTTGCAGGTTTTCCTTCTTACAAAGCATGTAGAGGTCTGTAATTTTTTATCATAGGTACACTTAAACTGTGAGACGGAATCTAAAACTAATATCCAGAAAATCACATTGTATGATTTTTACGTAATTAATTTGCATTTTATTGCATGACATAAGTATTTGATACATCAGAAAAGCAGAACTTAATATTTGGTACAGAAACCTTTGTTTGCAATTACAGAGATCATACGTTTCCTGTAGTTCTTGACCAAGTTTGCACACACTGCAGCAGGGATTTTGGCCCACTCCTCCATACAGACCTTCTCCAAATCCTTCAGGTTTCGGGGCTGTCGCTGGGAAATACGGACTTTCAGCTCCCTCCAAAGATTTTCTATTGGGTTCAGGTCTGGAGACTGGCTAGGCCACTCCGGGACCTTGAGATGCTTCTTACGGAGCCACTCCTTAGTTGCCCTGGCTGTGTGTTTCGGGTCGTTGTCATGCTGGAAGACCCAGCCACGACCCATCTTCAATGCTCTTACTGAGGGAAGGAGGTTGTTTGCCAAGATCTCGCGATACATGGCCCCATCCCAATACGGTGCAGTCATCCTGTCCCCTTTGCAGAAAAGCATCCCCAAAGAATGATGTTTCCACCTCCATGCTTCACGGTTGGGATGGTATTCTTGGTGTTGTACTCATCATTCTTCTTCCTCCAAACACGACGAGTGGAGTTTAGACCAAAAAGCTCTATTTTCATCTCATCAGACCACATGACCTTCTCCCATTCCTCCTCTGGATCATCCAGATGGTCACTGGCAAACTTCAGATGGGCCTGGACATGCGCTGGCTTGAGCAGGGGGACCTTGCGTGAGCTGCAGGATTTTAATCCATGACGGCTTAGTGTGTTACTAATGGTTTTCTTTGAGACTGTGGTCCCAGCTCTCTTCAAGTCATTGACCAGGTCCTGCCATGTAGTTCTGGGCTGATCCCTCACCTTCCTCATGATCATTGATGCCCCACGAGGTGAGATATTGCATGGAGCCCCAGACTGAGGGTGATTGACTGTCATCTTGAACTTCTTCCATTTTCTAATAATTGCGCCAACAGTTGTTGCCTTCTCACCAAGCTGCTTGCCTATTGCCTTGTAGCCCATCATAGCCTTGTGCAGGTCTACAATTTTTATACCTGATGTCCTTACACAGCTCTCTGGTCTTGGCCATTGTGGAGAGGTTGGAGTTTGTTTGATTGAGTGTGTGGACAGGTGGAGAATGAGTGGAGAACAGGAGGGATTCTTAAAGAAAAACTAACAGGTCTGTGAGAGCCGGAATTCTTACTGGTTGGTCAGTGATCAAATACTTATGTCATGCAATAAAATACAAATGAATTACGTAAAAATCATACAATGTGATTTTCTGGATTTTTGTTTTAGATTCCGTCTCTCACAGTTGAAGTGTACCTATGATAGAGATTACAGACCTCTACATGCTTTGTAAGTAGGAAAACCTGCAAAATACTTGTTCTCCCCACTGTACTGGGGTGCAAAAGAGCAAGAAGATAAATAACAATATGGGGATGAGGTAGTTGGGTGTGCTATTTACAGAATGGCTGTATAAAGGTACAGTGATCGGTAAGCTGCTCTGACAGCTGATGCTTAAAGTTAGAGAGGGAGATATGTCTCCAGCTTCAGTGATTTTTACAATTCGCTCCAGTCATTAGCAGCAGAGAACTGGAAGGAAAGGCGGCCAAAGGAAGTGTTGGCTTTGGGGATGACCAGTGAAATATACCTGCTGGAGCGCATGCTATGGGTGGGTGTTGCTATGGTGACCAGTGAGCTGAGATAAGGCGTGGCTTTACCAAGCAAAGACTTATAGATGACCTGGAGCCAGTGGGTTTGGCGACGAATATGTAGCGAGGGCCAGCTAACGAGAGCATACAGGTCGCAGTGGTGGGTAATATTTGGGGCATTAGTGACAAAACGACGGCACTGTGATAGACTACATCCAGTTTGCTGAGTAGAGTGTTGGAGGCTATTTTGTAAATGAAATTGGATTTGTTGCGAAATAGGATGCCGATTCTAGATTTAATTTTGGATTGGAGATGCTTAATGTGAGTCTGGAAGGAGAGTTTACAGTCTAACCAGAAACCTAGGTATTTGTAGTTGTCCACATATTCTAAGTCAGAACTGTCCAGAGTAGTGATGCCAGTCGGGCGGGCGGGTGTGGGCAGCAATCGGTTGAAGAGTATGCATTTAGTTTTACTAGCATTTAAAAGCTAGAAAAAACTTCCTCATCCCTTTCCCACTGCTCCTTCATACTATCTTACCACTGTATAAAACGTTTACATTTTTCTTCCGTTTGATTTGGCTTTTCACAGTGTATTTCCTTCCTTGCCAATGTCCATTGTTCATGTGACTAAGGTGGCAAACACCAAATGACAACAGATGACTCCCGCCCTGGTCCCTGGACAAGGACAAACTACCTGTCAAGGCTCTCCAGTGACCCCACTCTGTGCAGCAGGAGACAACCACACAACACACACAAAGAGAATAAAAGACCACAGTGAAAAATTAAATGTTCCCTCTGTGGACTACAGCAGTGAAGGGAGGGGGGATTAGGTAACACTATTACT
The DNA here is from genome assembly GCF_036934945.1 of Oncorhynchus masou masou. Classification (NCBI taxonomy): domain Eukaryota; kingdom Metazoa; phylum Chordata; class Actinopteri; order Salmoniformes; family Salmonidae; genus Oncorhynchus; species Oncorhynchus masou. The sequence continues at coordinate 33,710,108 of NC_088222.1, read as the reverse complement.
GGCCTGGATAGAGGAAGCAGTCCAGGCAGGCTCAAGTACTACAGACTAGGGTTGCACATTTAGGGGCATATCAAGAGGTGGCAACTTTCTGTGGGAATTAATGGGAATATATGGGAATTAACAGGAATATATGGGACTTAATTTTAATACCATTTAAATGTAGATGTTTTCTTGCATTGGATATATTTACCATATCATATGGAGACAGAAACATAAACCTTTTACCTTATTAAATCCTTCCAATAGAACTAAAAATAACAATTTAGTTACAAATTGAAATTTAATTAAACGAGTTGACTCTTCACATGGGATGATTTTACTGAACAACAACCCCGGTTCCGGGTTGGAGCGAGCGGTCGCATCTACACTTCGGTCCGCAGGTAGTATAACTTTTCATTACATTTTCATTACATTTCATTATAGTACAACGGTTTGATTTGTCTAATCTTAGCAATTTCTTCTTAGCTAGCTACATAGCCGTCTTTGTATCAAAGATAATTGCGTAATTATCGTATTTCGTCGTCCTAACGTAGTCTACACTGCTATCTGCCCAGCAGCTAGCTATCGTCCACCGTCTACTAGCACTGTAGAAACTATTACACTCAACTGAACGACTCGATTAGTGTAGTGTTAGCTAGCTACATAGTTGTCTTTGCTGTCTTCGTATCCAAGATAATTGTGTAGTTTAGAGTGTGTAGACTTAGAGTGATTATCTTAATTTACCGAGGTTAGCTAGCCAGCTATTTGTCGTCCTTAACGTAGGAGCTACTGCTAGCTAGCTAGCCAACAGCTAGCCAACGTCTACCGAATTGAACTTCAACTACCCGGTCAACATTCCGCTTCGCTCCACAGGTAGTATCACATTTTCATTTCACTTCATTACAGTACAACGGTTTGATTTGTTTGATCGTAGCTAGCTAGCTACATAGCCGTCTTTGTATCTAAGACAATTGTGTGTAGTCTAGAGCGATTTTCTAGGTTAGCTAGCCAGCTATTGTCGTTCTTTTAACGTAACGTTACGTAATCAACACTGCTAGCTAGCCAGCTAGCCAGCTAGCCCCCGAATAGCAGCACTGTAGAAACTATTACACTCGACGGAACGACTTGATTAGTGTAGTGTCAACAACGCAGCCACTGCCAGCTAGCCTACAAAGTCAACAACGCACCCACTGCCAGCTAGCCTACTCCAGCAGTACTGTATCATTTCAATCTTTTTAGTCATTCGAGACGTGTAGTCCACTTGTCATTCCAATCTCCTTTGCATTAGCGTAGCCTCTTCTGTAGCCTGTCAACTATGTGTCTATCTATCCCTGTTCTCTCCTCTCTGCACAGACCATACAAACGCTCCACACCGCGTGGCCGCGGCCACCCTAATCTGGTGGTCCCAGCACGCACGACCCTCGTGGAGTTCCAGGTCTCCGGTAGCCTCTGGAACTGCCGATCTGCGGCCAACAAGGCAGAGTTCATCTCAGCCTATGCCTCCCTCCAGTCCCTCGACTTCTTGGCACTGACGGAAACATGGATCACCACAGATAACACTGCTACTCCTACTGCTCTCTCTTCGTCCGCCCACGTGTTCTCGCACACCCCGAGAGCTTCTGGTCAGCGGGGTGGTGGCACTGGGATCCTCATCTCTCCCAAGTGGTCATTCTCTCTTTCTCCCCTTACCCATCTGTCTATCGCCTCCTTTGAATTCCATGCTGTCACAGTTACCAGCCCTTTCAAGCTTAACATCCTTATCATTTATCGCCCTCCAGGTTCCCTCGGAGAGTTCATCAATGAGCTTGATGCCTTGATAAGCTCCTTTCCTGAGGACGGCTCACCTCTCACAGTCCTGGGCGACTTTAACCTCCCCACGTCTACCTTTGACTCATTCCTCTCTGCCTCCTTCTTTCCACACCTCTCCTCTTTTGACCTCACCCTCTCACCTTCCCCCCCTACTCACAAGGCAGGCAATACGCTCGACCTCATCTTTACTAGATGCTGTTCTTCCACTAACCTCATTGCAACTCCCCTCCAAGTCTCCGACCACTACCTTGTATCCTTTTCCCTCTCGCTCTCATCCAACACTTCCCACACTGCCCCTACTCGGATGGTATCGCGCCGTCCCAACCTTCACTCTCTCTCCCCCGCTACTCTCTCCTCTTCCATCCTATCATCTCTTCCCTCTGCTCATACCTTCTCCAACCTATCTCCTGATTCTGCCTCCTCAACCCTCCTCTCTTCCCTTTCTGCATCCTTTGACTCTCTATGTCCCCTATCCTCCAGGCCGGCTCGGTCCTCCCCTCCCGCTCCGTGGCTCGACGACTCATTGCGAGCTCACAGAACAGTGCTCCGGGCAGCCGAGCGGAAATGGAGGAAAACTCCCCTCCCTGCGGACCTGGCATCCTTTCACTCCCTCCTCTCTACATTTTCCTCCTCTGTCTCTGCTGCTAAAGCCACTTTCTACCACTCTAAATTCCAAGCATCTGCCTCTAACCCTAGGAAGCTCTTTGCCACCTTCTCCTCCCTCCTGAATCCTCCTCCCCCTCCCCCCCCTCCTCCCTCTCTGCAGATGACTTCGTCAACCATTTTGAAAAGAAGGTCGCCGACATCCGATCCTCGTTTGCTAAGTCAAACGACACCGCTGGTTCTGCTCACACTGCCCTACCCTGTGCTCTGACCTCTTTCTCCCCTCTCTCTCCAGATGAAATCTCGCTTCTTGTGACGGCCGGCCGCCCAACAACCTGCCCGCTTGACCCTATCCCCTCCTCTCTTCTCCAGACCATTTCCGGAGACCTTCTCCCTTACCTCACCTTGCTCATCAACTCATCCCTGACCGCTGGCTACGTCCCTTCCGTCTTCAAGAGAGCGAGAGTTGCGCCCCTTCTGAAAAAACCTACACTCGATCCCTCCGATGTCAACAACTACAGACCAGTATCCCTTCTTTCTTTTCTCTCCAAAACTCTTGAACGTGCCGTCCTTGGCCAGCTCTCCCGCTATCTCTCTCAGAATGACCTTCTTGATCCAAATCAGTCAGGTTTCAAGACTAGTCATTCAACTGAGACTGCTCTTCTCTGTATCACGGAGGCGCTCCGCACTGCTAAAGCTAACTCTCTCTCCTCTGCTCTCATCCTTCTAGACTTATCGGCTGCCTTCGATACTGTGAACCATCAGATCCTCCTCTCCACCCTCTCCGAGTTGGGCATCTCCGGCGCGGCCCACGCTTGGATTGCGTCCTACCTGACAGGTCACTCCTACCAGGTGGCGTGGCGAGAATCTGTCTCCTCACCACGCGCTCTCACCACTGGTGTCCCCCAGGGCTCTGTTCTAGGCCCTCTCCTATTCTCGCTATACACCAAGTCACTTGGCTCTGTCATAACCTCACATGGTCTCTCCTATCATTGCTATGCAGACGACACACAATTAATCTTCTCCTTTCCCCTTCTGATGACCAGGTGGCGAATCGCATCTCTGCATGTCTGGCAGACATATCAGTGTGGATGACGGATCACCACCTTAAGCTGAACCTCGGCAAGACGGAGCTGCTCTTCCTCCCGGGGAAGGACTGCCCGTTCCATGATCTCGCCATCACGGTTGACAACTCCATTGTGTCCTCCTCCCAGAGCGCTAAGAACCTTGGCGTGATCCTGGACAACACCCTGTCGTTCTCAACTAACATCAAGGCGGTGGCCCGTTCCTGTAGGTTCATGCTCTACAACATCCGCAGAGTACGACCCTGCCTCACACAGGAAGCGGCGCAGGTCCTAATCCAGGCACTTGTCATCTCCCGTCTGGATTACTGCAACTCGCCGGTTGGCTGGGCTCCCTGCCTGTGCCATTAAACCCCTACAACTCATCCAGAACGCCGCAGCCTGTCTGGTGTTCAACCTTCCCAAGTTCTCTCACGTCACCCCGCTCCTCCGCTCTCTCCACTGGCTTCCAGTTGAAGCTCGCATCCGCTACAAGACCATGGTGCTTGCCTACGGAGCTGTGAGGGGAACGGCACCGCAGTACCTCCAGTCTCTGATCAGGCCCTACACCCAAACAAGGGCACTGCATTCATCCACCTCTGGCCTGCTCGCCTCCCTACCACTGAGGAAGTACAGTTCCCGCTCAGCCCAGTCAAAACTGTTCGCTGCTCTGGCCCCCCAATGGTGGAACAAACTCCCTCACGACGCCAGGACAGCGGAGTCAATCACCACCTTCCGGAGACACCTGAAACCCCACCTCTTCAAGGAATACCTAGGATAGGATAAAGTAATCCTTCTCCCACCCCTTAAATGATTTAGATGCACTATTGTAAAGTGGCTGTTCCACTGGATGTCAGAAGGTGAATTCACCAATTTGTAAGTCGCTCTGGATAAGAGTGTCCGCTAAATAACTTAAATGTAATGTAAATGTAAACAAAAGAAAGGGAATATTGAATGATCCCCAATGATCCATCTCCCAAAAACATTTTCAACATACATCTGTTAAATGATAGTCTTGAAACTAAAGCTTTGGTTGTCTTCCTCTCAGGCTTCCATGTCTTCTGCCTGGACCTCCTCAATGTCCACCTCTTGAACATCAGACTCCGAGGCCTCATCTTCACTGTCACTTTCCAACCTTGTTGAAGATGGCTCGCTTTGAGGCTCAAAAAGCCAAAACTTTTCCTGGATGGCCACCAATTTTTCAACCAATTGGTCAGCCTGTTGCGTGCTTTGGTGTGTGTTCCCAAACAAGGACTAGTTGCGCTTTGAGGTGGCTGATGTTGGTGGGATTTGGAGGATGATTGAGGCAACAGGGGAAAGAGCCTCAGATCCACAAAGTCCCTTCCACTAGGTGGCTGATGAGATATGTTGGCACGACTGCCATATTGCATCTCCATCCCAAAGCCTTTTCTTGGAAATGTACTTTGCCAGACTGCCAAGAACCTTGCCCTCATCCAGGTAAAAGTGGCCGAGACACGATAGTGATGAAACCATAGGCCTTGTTGATCTCTGCACCAGACAGGATGCTCTTGCCAGCATAGTTGGGGTCCAACATGTACACTGCGGTCTGTATGGGCTTCAGACAGAAGTCTTCACGCTTTTTGATGTATTTCAGAACTGCAGTTTCCTCTGCTTGGAGAAACAGTAAAGTGGGCAGGGCAGTATGGATTTCTTCTCTTACATCTGCAAACAGAGTCTGAACATCAGACAGGATGGCATTGTCACCCTTAATCTGTGCAATGGCTACTGCTATAGGGTTCTGGAGTTTCAGGCTGCTTACCACTCTCTCCCAAAATACATGATCCAGGACGATCCTCTTGATGGGGCTGTCAATATCGGCAGACTGTGATATGGCCATTTCTTGGAGAGACTCCTTCCCCTCCAGGAGACTGTCAAACATGATGACAACACCATCCCAACGGGTTTTGCTGGGCAGCTTCAATCTGGTGTTCTTACTCTTCCTACTTTGCTAGGTGAGGTAGATTGCTGCTATAACTTGATGACCCTTCACATACCTAACCATTTCCTTGGATCTCTTGTAAATCAAATCAAATCAAATTCTATTTGTCACATACACATGGTTAGCAGATGTTAATGCGAGTGTAGTGAAATGCTTGTGCTTCCAGTTGTTGTTGAGATGTTGTTGCCTACCCTCACCACCTGGGGGCGGCCCGTCAGGAAGTCCAGTACCCAGTTGCACAGGGCGGGGTCGAGACCCAGGGTCTCGAGCTTGATGACGAGCTTGATGATGAGCTTGGAGGGTACTGAACTTGTGTATCCATTGTTTTCAGTGCCATGATGTCCTTGAGGAGCAGATTCAATGGATGAGCAGCACAGCCAATGGGTGTGATGTGAGGATAGGACTCCTCCACTTTAGACCAAGCAGCCTTCATGTTCACAGCATTGTCTGTCACCGGTGCAAATACCTTCTGTGGTCTAAGGTCATTGATGACTGCCTTCAGCTCATATGCAATGCAGAGACTGTTGTGTCTGTTGTCCCTTGTGTCTGTGCTTTTGTAGAATACTGGTTGAGGGGTGGAAATGATGTAGTTAATTATTCCTTGCCCACAAACATTCGACCACCCATCAAAAATGATTGCAATACAGTCTGCTTTCTCTATGATTTGCTTGACCTTCACTTGAACTCTGTTGATTTCTGCATCTAGCAAATGAGTAGATAAAGCATGTCTGGTTGGTGGGTGTATGGGCGAAAAGAACATTCAGAAATCTATTCCAATACACATTGCCTGTGAGCGTCAGAGGTAAACCAGTTGCATACAGAGCTCGAGCAAGACATTTATCAGCATTTGTCTGACTAAGTTTCTCCATTGGGTAAAAAATAACTTCTGATTCCAGGAGGACCATGAGCTGTTGCTATCGATAAGGTGTCTGATTCATCATTTTCACCTCGAATAGAAGTAGATGAAATTTTGTCAGAGGTTGCTTGTTGTGAGTGCTGAGGGAACTTTATGCACTTGGCCAGATCATTCTTTACATATGATTTGGCACAGTATTTACAAATGTACACCGCTTTTCCTTCTACATTAGCTGCAGTGAAATGTCTCCACACATCAGATAGTGCCCGTGGCATTTTCCTGGAAAGATTAGAGAAACATGAGTAAAACAAATAAAAAATACAATTCCATGTACAGATAAATAATTAAGCAGTTAGATTAACCAACTCAGTTGTAAGATAAATGTTTTAAAATGAAACATATATGGAAACAGGTGAACAGGTAACACTCCTCAGTTAGCAGGCTCAAGCAAGCTAAAACCCACATGGGAGAAAAAACTAAATAGCAGAAATTGTTAACAAGTTAGAAATGATTTAAAAACACGTTGCTGTAGGCTAAGTGTTTACTCGTTAACAAAAAATAATGTATGTCATATTAAATACATTCACCCCACCCAGTATTGTAATCAAAACTGACCAGAAAGCATGTAGTCCTTGGCTCAGACAGTGTAGTAGTGTGGGCTCAATAGCATCTCATTGGTGTGCAAGATCTTGAGAATCAGCTGTACATGTGATGGAAGAATGCACTATACATGCAGAGGGTTGCAATTCCATTGAATTGGGGATAGTTTAACCAAAAAAAGCCACAAGACCTAGAATTACCTTATGTGTATCCCACAAAAAAGTCTCACTGTTATAAGCTAACTTTTTTGATGAATTTAAGCAAAATCCCCCAAATTCCAGGGCTTAACTTCCCATGGAAGATGTCAGAAATTTACCGGAAAGTTTCCGACCCTTTGCAACCTTACTACAGATCCATTATAAAAATTAAACTGCTGCTGAAGATCACGTAGAAAGATATGAAATCTATCACACTATAGCTCAACCCATGGCAGCTACTGCAGCATGGCCATGGATGGATGATGAGAAGGCTTAAATAACAGCCAGCCAGCCTTAAAGACCACTAGGTTATACACGCTGTCCTATGTGTGGAACAAATGAGTTTCAGGCTGAAAATAAATCAGGCTGCATCTGTAGCTGGCTCTTTTCCATCACAGTATGAATCAAAGCTGGATCCATACCACAGAGATCCTCTTGTAATAGGTTGTCATGGGATCGAATGTGAGTGGAGAAAAATAACAGAATGCGTGGTGATAAGGAGAATGCCTCAAAGAGAAAATGATCTGCATTCTCTTATTCTGACACCATTGGAACATCATCTGCTGCTCTGCCTTCAAACCACAACTTGGGCGGTGGCGGTCATGATATTTTGTCAGATGGTGATCGTCAAGCAAATAACTGTCGGTCTCACGGTAATTGACCGTTAATTAATATAAACACATTTAGCATTTTCTGGCTTCAACGCATAGCCACTGATGTAGAACTTTGGAACATCTACATTTTAAAAAGTCTAATAAATTCAAGTAATATAGCCTGCACCATCACAATAAATGCATTATTTATTTCAGACAAGTAAAAAAAAACATGATATGAAGAAAATGTAGTCTATTTCGGAAGAACAGAATAGAATACTCTGAGTTGTCGTTATGTTAGGCCCTGATCTGGCTATGCCATGTGACTGTGGGCTACACAATTAATTTAGCAGACAAGATTTGTTGGGCTATATGGTGTGACTTTTAATACATTCTAAGGCTGCATAATGCGTCTCTAATGATGATTTTGAAAAAAGTCACATGAAATGCATGAGCTCTGCTTAGTTTTTTTTGTACAGGCTGTACACACTTCATCAGTCTCCCATTCACAATTTGACAAACACTTGATAAGGCCTCAAATTTACCGGCTGCATCCCCTTTGTGTGGTCGTAATGCCCCCTAAAAAAAATCCATGCCTTTTGCAGCCAGTGGCCATTGTGCCCTTGGGCTGAATATAACAATTATAAGTCCCTTCTCCCGGCCGCGTGCCGAAGCACTTCTCACTTCAATGGCTATCTGTCACGTGAAGACCGACACATCTGGGATGCAACTGCGCGCATGTCCTTATCCAATTCCGAGGTGCATAATGAACATATTGGAAAAACTGTCCACATTTACTTTTCGTCAGCCAATGAGATGAGTAGGCCTAACGAACAGCAAAAGCACTAATCTATGTCAATCTACTATCCGCCATAGTACAAAAGTTTACCTATTTTATTCTGTACGAGAAATAAATATTCTAAACATAGCCTGGGACAGTTATGGGATACGATAGATTCCGAATGATAAAAACCACTAGCATCAAAAAACTTCTTTAAGCAATGAGCCTGACGCAACAGATCAGAACGTTTAGTTTAAAATGTTGGTAAACTATTAGGCTGTTTCTTCACATTATAAGCACACCAATGCGCACACGGCAGTGTTCCATTAGCCAGAAAACACCATTCTCAAAAGTGACCACAAATGCAACTATGCATGTAATGCTTTTATTATAAAGGTGTCTCGAATTAGGTGAAAAAGTTCTTCCCCAAACTTGAAAATCACACACTGCGTACAGTATGTACTGTATGCCAGTTAGGCTCTACACCCATTGTAAAGCAGATGAATGTGCTTCATTTTAAGAAGTTCTTTGGCCACTTTAGTTGTGATACAAACCTTATCAAAACATATAGGCCTATGGTCTAGGCTACATGAGGTGTGTGACTATGATTAGAAGAAGTAGCAAAATAAGGCATGCACTGTTTCTTGCCTTAAGCTGGACATCATTCACAAGTGATAATATATCATTCACAAGTCTAATACTGTCACCCATCTGTCACGTCTGCTCCTGCTCCTCCCCTCCGGCCTACAACGTCGCCAGAGTACTAACCACCTGGGATTCATCATTATGATTCACATCTGGACTCCATTACCTTCATAATTTCCTCCCATTTATATGTCACTCTCCCAGGTTCACTCACCAGTTGGTATTATTCTTGTCTTGGCGTTATTGTGTTCTTGGTTTTGTGGTTTTATTAAAACGTTATACCTGTACCTGCTTCCGAATCACTGCCCCATCATTACACCATTAGACTATTCTTGATTTATGCTTGTTTTTACATATACTAAATACTATACGCGTGAATTTGTATTTATTTAGAATGGACCATTATCAAGCACCTGTCTCGAAGCAGGGGGAAAAATACATGTTATCTATGCACTTAAATAGCGAACGTGTCACGACTTCCACTGAAGTCGGTTCCTCTCCATGTTCGGGCGGTATTCGGCGGTCGGTGTCGCCGATCTTCTAGCCATCGTCGTTCCACTTTTCATTTTCCATTTGTTTTGTTTTGTTTTCCTACACACCTGGTGTTCATTTCCCTCATTAATTGTTGTGTATTTAACCCTCTGTACCCCCCATGTCTTTGTGTGGTATTGTTTGTGGTAAGTGCTTGTGCACATGTTTACTGGTGCGCGACAGGTTTGTTATTCTTTATGCCGTTGATTTTGCAATTAAACTGCTCCGGCTATTGCCTAGTTCTGCTCTCCTGCTTCTGACTTCCCTGCCACCAGTTACACACCCCATTACAGAACGGTGTAACGGTTTTCTTGAGGTGAAGGAGAGGCGGACTAAAAGGCAGCGTGGTGGTTATTCATGGTTCTTTAATATAAACACTATACATGAATAAACTAACAAAACAAGAAATGTGAAAAAAACAAAACAGCCCTATCTGGTGCAAACACAGAGACAGGAACAATCACCCACAAACACACAGTGAAACCCAGGCTACCTAAGTATGATTCTCAATCAGAGACAACTAATGACACCTGCCTCTGATTGAGAACCATACTAGGCCGAAACATAGAAATACCCAAATCATAGAAAAACAAAAATAGACTGCCCACCCCAACTCACGCCCTGACCATACTAAATAATGACACAACAAAGGAAATAAAGGTCAGAACGTGACAAAGGGGAGACGTGTTTCCCGTTTGTAACGATGTGCCCTGAGAGTCGGGAAGCAAGTTCAGGGAGTGAGTGTCTTAATAAATTCTACAAAATAAGAAACACGAAAAATGCACAGACATGACACAGGAACAGAAACAATAACGCCTGGAGAAAGAACCAAAGGGAGTGACATATCTGCAGTTGAAGTCGGAGGTTTAAATACACCTTAGCCAAATACGTCTAAACTCAGTTTTTCACAACTCCTGACATTTAATCCAAGTAAAAATTCCCTGTCTTAGGTCAGTTGGATCACCACTTTATTTTAAGAATGTAAAATGTCAGAATAATAGGAGAGAATAATTTATTTCAGCTTTATTTCTTTCATCACATTCCCAGTGGGTCAGAAGTTGACATACACTCAATTACCATTTGGTAGCATTGCCTTCAAATTGTTTAACTTGGGTCAAACGATTCGGGTAGACTTCCATAAATTCCTCCTGACAGAGCTGGTGTAACTGAGTCAGGTTTGTAGGCCTCCTTGCTCGCGCACGCTTTTTCAGTTCTGCCCACAAATTTTCTATAGGATTGAGGTCAGGGCTTTGTGATGGCCACTCCAATACCTTGACTTTGTTGTCCTTAAGCCATTTTGCCACAACTTTGGAAGTATTCTTGGGGTCATTGTCTATTTGGAAGACCCATTTACGACCAAGCTTTAACCTTGCAGCAAAGCACCCCCACAACATGATGCAGCCATCCCTGTGCTTCACGGTTGGGATGGTGTTTTTCAGGCTTGCAAGCCTCCCCCTTTTTCCTCCAAACATAACGATGGTCATTATGGCCTAACAGTTCTATTTTTGTTTCATCAGACCAGAGGACATTTCTCCAAAAATAACAATCTTTGTCCCCATGTGCAGTTGCAAACCGTAGTCTGGCTTTTTTATGGTGGTTTTGGATCAGTGGCTTCTTCCTTGTTGAGTGGCCTTTCAGGTGATGTTGATATAGGACTCGTTTTACTGTGGATATATATATACTTTTGTACCTGTTTCCTCCAGCATCTTCACATGGTCCTTTGCTGTTGTTCTGGGATTGATTTGCACTTTTTGCACCAAAGTACGTTCATCTCTAGGAGACAGAACGCGTCTCTTCCTGAGCGGTATGACGGCTGTTCGGTCCCATGGTGTTTATACTTGCGTACTATTGTTTGTACAGATGAACGTGGTACCTTCAGGCATTTGGAAATTGCTCCCAAGGATGAACCAGACTTGTGGAGGCCTACAATTTTATTCTGAGGTCTTGGCTGAAATACATCCACAGGTACAACTTCAATTGACTCAAATGATGTCAATTAGCCCAGCAGAGACTTCTAAAGCCATGACATAATTTTCTGGAATTTTCTAAGCTGTTTAAAGGCACAGTCAACTTAGTGTATGTAAACTTCTGACCCACTGGAATTGTGATACAGTGAATTATGTAAACAACTTTTGGAAAAATGACTTGTGTCATGCACAAAGTAGATGTCCTAACCAACTTGCCAAAACTATAGTTTGTTAACAAGAAATTTGCAGAGTGGTTGATAAGAGTTTTAATGACTCCAACCTAAGTGTATGTAAACTTCCAACTTCAACTGAATATAGGGAAGGTAATCAGGGAGGTGATGAAGTCCAGGTGAGTCTGATGTGCAGGTGCGTGTAACGATGGTAACAGGTGTGTGCAATAACAAGCAGCCTGGTGACTTAGAGACCGGAGAGGGAGCACACGTGACATCGTGGTTCCTTTAAATGGCAGTTTAGGCTATATTCCTGTTTCTAAAGAGAAGCAATGTGCTTAATATTTGGAAAGTTTATAAATCAACATATAGTAGGCCTAGCTTAAAGAAAGCTGATGGGATTCTCTTTTTAAGAGGCCATCACTGTTTTCTCATGCAATTACATAGCCTATAGAAATGTTGCACAACATGAGCTCATGGGTTCTCATGAACTGTTTGATTAGATTTTCGATAACATTTGCATTGATGTCAGTGTGATTAGAGGGACAATATATTGCTGAGTACCAGGCTGTTAGCAAGTTTTGGTAGGCTAGTAATGTCCATCAGCAGCATCAGAGCTTGGAGAAGCCTAATTACCTGAACTAAACGGCTTGAGACCGCCAGTGTGGAGGCAATACAGTCACCGTAATAGCCCTAACCACAACATCCAAACTTGGTCCTCTATCTACATCAGCCCTCTATCTCGAGCTATCCTATACAGTTAGGAGAACAAGTATTTGATACACTGACGATTTTGCAGGTTTTCCTACTTACAAAGCATGTAGAGGTCTGTAATTTTTATCATAGGTAGACTTCAACTGTGAGAGACGGAATCTAAAACAAAAATCCAGAAAATCGCAATGTATGATTTTTAAGTAATTAATTAGCATTTTATTGCATGACATAAGTATTTGATACATCAGAAAAGCAGAACTTAATATTTGGTACAGAAACCTTTGTTTGCAATTACAGAGATCATACGTTTCCTGTAGTTCTTGACCAGGTTTGCACACACTGCAGCAGGGATTTTGGCCCACTCCTCCATACAGACCTTGTTCAGATCATTCAGGTTTCGGGGCTGTCGCTGGGCAATACGGACTTTCAGCTCCCTCCAAAGATTTTTCTATTGGGTTCAGGTCTGGAGACTGGCTAGGCCACTCCAGGACCTTGAGATCCTTCTTACGGAGCCACTCCTTAGTTGCCCTGGCTGTGTGTTTCGGGTCGTTGTCATGCTGGAAGACCCAGCCACGACCCATCTTCAATGCTCTTACTGAGGGAAGGAGGTTGTTGGCCAAGATCTCGCGATACATGGCCCCATCCATCCTCCCCTCAATACGGTGCAGTCATCCTGTCCCCTTTGCAGAAGAGCATCCCCAAAGAATGATGTTTCCACCTCCATGCTTCACGGTTGGGATGTTGTTCTTGGGGTTGTACTCATCCTTCTTCTTCCTCCAAACATGACGAGTGGAGTTTAGACCAAAAAGCTCTATTTTCATCTCATCAGACCACATGACCTTCTCCCATTCCTCCTCTGGATCATCCAGATGGTCATTGGCAAAGTTCAGATGGGCCTGGACATGCGCTGGCTTGAGCAGGGGGACCTTGCGTGAGCTGTAGGATTTTAATCCATGACGGTGTAGTGTGTTACTAATAGTTTTCTCTGAGACTGTGGTCCCAGCTCTCTTCAGATCATTGACCAGGTCCTGCCGTGTAGTTCTGGGCTGATCCCTCACCTTCCTCATGATCATTGATGCCCCACGAGGTGAGATCTTGCATGGAGCCCCAGACTGAGGGTGATTGACCGTCATCTTGAACTTCTTACATTTTCTAATAATTGCGCAAACAGTTGTTGCCTTCTCACCAAGCTGCTTGCCTATTGTCCTGTAGCCCATGCCAGCCTTGTGCAGGTCTACAATTTATCCCTGATGTCCTTACACAGCTCTCTGGTCTTGGCCATTGTGGAGAGGTTGGAGTCTGTTTGATTGAGTGTGTGGACAGATGTCTTTTATACAGGTAACAAGTTCAAACAGGTGTAGTTAATACAGGTAATGAGTGGAGAACAGGAGGGCTTCTTAAAGAAAAACTAACAGGTCTGTGAGAGCCGGAATTCTTACTGGTTGGTAGGTGATCAAATACTTATGTCATGCAATAAAATGCTAATTAATGACTCACAGTTGAAGTGTACCTATGATAAAAATTACAGACCTCTACATGCTTTGTAAGTAGGAATCACTGCCGATTTTGCAGGTTATCAAATACTTGTTCTCCCCACTGTATGTACAGAGTAACGCTTCCTTTTGTATGGCATGTTTATATGGAAAGCAATTTTTTATTTATTTAACTTGGCAAGTCATTTAAGAACAAGTTCTTATTTACAATGCCGTCCTACCAAAAGGCAAAAGGCCTCCTGCGGGGACGGGCTGGGATAAAAAACTAAGAACATTTTACAAAACGCACATCACGACAAGAGACAACACTACATAAAGAGAGACCTAAGACAACAACATAGCATAACAGCAACTAATGGCAACAACATGGCAGAACCACAACATGGCAGCAGCACAAAACAGGGTGTAAACATTATCTGACACAGACAACAGCACAAAGGGCAAGAAGGTAGAGACAACAATACATCACGTGAAGCAGCCACAACTGTCAGTAAGAGTGTCCTTGATTGAGTCTTCCAATTTGAGTGTTTTTTTTTGCAGCTAGTTTCAGTCGCGAGCTGCAACAAACTGAAAAAAGGAGCAACCTTTAACAGAATGTGACTGGCAGAACAGTTGTTGTATGTGGAGGGTGAGGACTGCAGTTGGTATCTCATATAGGGGGAGGGTGGCCTACGAGGATTTTTTTAAATAAGCATCAACCAGTGGGTCTTGCGATGGGTATACAGAGATGACCAATTCACAGAAGAGTATAGAGTGCAGTGATATGTCCTATAAGGAGAATTTGTGGCAAGTATGATGGCCGAATGGGAAAGTAAACCTAGCCGCTCGAGAGCACCCTTACCTGCCGATCTATAAATTATGTCTCTGTAATCTAGCATGGGTAGGATGGTCATCTGAATCAGGGTTAGTTTGGCAGCTGGGGTGAAAGAGGAGTGATTACGATAGAGGAAACCAAGTCTAGATTTAACCTTAGCCTACAGCTTTGATATGCGCTGAGAGAAGGACAGTGTACCGTCTAGCCATACTCCCAAGTACTTGTATGAGGTGACTACCTCAAGCTCTAAACCCTCAGAGGTAGTAATCCCACTGGTGGGGAGAAGGGAATTCTTCTTACCAAACCACATGCTCTTTGTTTTGGAGGTGTTGAGAACAAGGTTAAAGGCAGAGAAAGCTTGTTGGACACTAAGACAGCTTTGTTGTAGAGTGTTTAACACAACATCCGGGGAAGGGCTAGCTGAGTATAAGACTGTATCATCTGCATATGAATGGATGAGAAAGCTTCCTACTACCTGAGCTCTGTTGTTGATGTAAATTGAGAAGAGTGTGGGGCCTAGGATCGAGTCTTGGGGTACTCCCTTGGTGACAGGCAATGGCTGAGAAAGCAGATGATCTGACTTCATACACTGCACTCTTTGAGAGAGGTAGTTAGCAAACCAGACCAAAGACCCCTCAGAGACACCAATACTCCTTAGCCAGCCCAGAAGAATGCAATGGTCTACTGTATCAAAAGCTTTGGCCAAGTCAATAAAAATAGCAGCACAACATTACTTAGAATCAAGGGCAATGTTGACATCATTTAGGACCTTTTAACGTTGCAGTATCACACCCATAACCTGAGCGGAAAACAGATTGCATACCAGAGAGAATACTATAGACATCAAGAAAGCCAGTCAGTTGATTATTGACACGTTTTTCCAACACTTTTGATAAACCGGGCAAAATTGAAATTGGCCTATAACAGTTAATATGATGTATGACGAAGCTTGCCTTTAACTAACCCAATAGATAGACTGAAACACTATCTCTGTGAGCCCCCAATGTTTTGATGTAGTGTAACACTCCTCAGAACTGTAACCTTATCAAAGTTGTTCATGTATTTAATTGAACCTTTATTGGCATTTGATAATAAGATCTTACTGTGTGGCATTTAAAAAATATCTAACTTAGGACACTGCAGTTATATATCAGTCTACATTTATCAATACAACTAAATTACCCATCAAACTCTAAAGTTTAAGCATTTGGTCAGATATGATAAATTGCCCCAAACAATTTTATTTTCTCATAAAGAAAACTGCCCAGGATGTTGATGAGTGGACTAGTGGTTAAAGTAAGAGCGGCTGGTGGTTAGATAGTTAGATCTAGCTCCAGTGGAGTGGAAGTGAGATGGAATCACAGAGTTGTTACATAAAAGGATTGAAGTCCACTTTTAATGCTTGGGCAGGAAAAGAGAGGAGAGACAGTACAAGGTCAGATTATACAATGTCTGTGGCCAAGGGCATAGAATGCTACTACCCGCGCAGGGTGCAATTGACGGGGTAGTGGTAGGCAGAGAGAGAGTCAAACACAAGTCTATACTGTACATAGCAAGCTGGACAACGTCATACTCATATGACTGGTAACAATTAAGCTAGTGTCTTCCAGGTCAGTGTGTGCTTGGTACCTAGTCTACTTCCATTTCTTTCAAAACAGATCTTTGTCAAAGACAAGTATGAAAATGTTTGACATATGATGTGATTTGCGAGGTTTCTTGAACATACTTGCTCACCTCTTACACACATCTAAAACATCTTAACAACTCTAAACCCCTAATAAAGTCTAATTTTATGTATCTTTACTCCCTCTATTATGTGGTGCTAAAATGAAACTTTCCTCTGCCAAAACAAGCTGTTATTTGATGAGGTCTTACCAAGTTAACATACTGCATTTATTACTGTAGAAAAGCAGGTCTTGCCAAGATAATGTCAGGACCCGGTTTCGAACCTGGGTCTCCGGAGTGAGAAACAGTCACTTAACCAACTGAGCCACGAATAGTCAGCAGAACCCAGAAGATGAGGCAGACACAGCAGTACTTAAGACGGTGTATTTAATAAAGAAAAAATCCTAAAATACAAAAAATGGCAAATCCAAAAGGTGGTAGGAAAAACACAAAAAGACCTCAAAAGAAACTCACCAAAAATAAACAAAAAACAAAAAACAGAATACCACAAGAACTTCACCCGGAATCGACAAGAGCACACAGAACACTAGGGCAGGGTGCTAACATACAAACACAGAGCACAGAACTGAGGGAAACAAAGGGTTTAAATACAATCAGGGGAAACGAGACACAGGTGCAAATAATAATGGGGATTAAGGGAAAAACATAGGGACAAAAAGCACAATGGGGACATCTACTGACCAAAACCCGGAACAACCCTGGCCAAATCCTGACAGATAACATACTGTTTTTCTTACTGCTGTATGGCTATCCACTAATGGTTCTGCCTGGTACCTGGAGCTGACCCTGCTGACCCTGCAGGAAAGGGGAGATATGTTGTGAAAAGCGCCGTCACTATGACGTTATGACACTGGCACTGACAAGTGGTGGAGGGATGCCAGGGAACAACACTGCTAAGATACACATGCTACCCTTCTCTAACATAGCATGGCAGGCAACAGCCAGGCAACAGCCAGGCAGACAGGGAACAATCTGGCACTACTCTCTTAGAGACTTAGAAAGGGCAGAGAACGGCAAAAGGACCATTAGCACGCATAGCTACAGCGCTAGTCTGAACAAATCTATTGCCAAATAAAATCTCTCAGCCTTAATTAAAACATGCCATGGCAGTTAGGTTACATCCATTCATGAGAGGATATGGAATAAATCCAATTGATTGCAGCATTTACATTGGACAGCAAAGTATCATCAGTGTTAAATACAAATAATTATCATAATCATAATTATCACAGCCAGTCTTTTTTACTGTAAATTTACCTTCCTACGACATCCCACTTTGGCAGGACAGACATGCTAATCCGAAGCCCATCCGACTGTGACACAGAGTTTCCAATAAACAATAACATACACATCTGAAATGATTGCACGATTTACTACACGGCAGAATCAATAATAAATCATTACATAGTACAGTACATAACAGCTGAACGCAGCCAGACATTCTCTAAACACTTGAGGTGAATCAATCAATCCCAGGGTACAGTAACAGTGCCTTGATTTACTGACACGGCTTCTTTTTGTATCAGTCAGCCATTACATGTAGCCAACTGCTGATTGTTCCTTATCAATACTCTCTCCCCCCTCTGGGATCAGCTTGCCTCTGGCGTTATGGTAGCTGAATCTGTAGCCTGTCAAGATTGCCCATGCAGTCAGATGGCTATTGGCTACACTGTGACATATTGCAACTCAGTGAAATCACCACAGAGTGTGTTGTACGTTCTGATGCCTGGCTAAACCTCGGATGTACCCACACCTTTAATAATGTCAGCTGCGTCAAGCATTTAGTATAATAATGTTATTTGGCAGACATCCAAATAACTTATCCTAATCAACTTACAGTCATGCATGCATATGTTTTACTTGTGGGTGGCTCTAGGACTCAAACCCACAATTCTAGCGGTGTAAGCGCCATGCTCTACCAACTTAGCCATCATGGTTCTCCCAACTATTTCATAGCAGCAGTGACATTTTTTACACAAAATAAAACACGTCTTGTGAGAAGTGAGAAAGAGCAATGTAAACTGCCTCAAGCTGGTTATGCTAATTTCTTGGCTTTATACAGTACATTATATGCATAGACACTAACTGAATATTGAATGACCATAATCCTAAAATTAATGTTTAACACTTCAATTAGAGAATCCTTTCTTCAGACTATCATGTAATGCCTCACCTCTGATCCTAACCTGCCTGCATCTGTAGGGAGTTCCTGGAAGCTAAGCTTTGCGAGGAGAGATTGAGCAGCATGTCCTGCCCTCCCTCTCTTTCTCCATCACTCTCTCCCCAGTGTGGTTAGATTCAGTGATTCAGCACGCATTGCCTGCATGTCGGTGGAAATACCGGGCTTTACAGGCCTTCTAAGAGGATCATTTTTAAATCCACTCAAATCTGTTGGCCTCTTTACAATATGTCAGCCACTACTGCTGCTCTGCTCACATGCTACATTCATTCTGCAGGCACACTCATCTGCATTGGGATCACCCTGGCCTGGACTGGTTGGCAGTGTGCAGAGAAGAGGTCCCTATGGCTAGTGAATGACTAGCCAGTTGTCCATCTAACCATGATGAGAGTGAGGTGGGTATTGAATGAGTCAATGGTGTTTGTAAAATAAAATAAAAATCGCAATAAATTAATTAATTAATCAATGTTGGCATGAACATGTTGTGCTGTGATGCAACCTGAAAACATCTCAAATAAACAATTCATGGCCTCTGTCTCGCCCCCTCTGAGCTAAAGGAAACTAAGCTAAACTACCTGTCTCCCTTAAAGTAATGCTACCTGCTCCCCATTCATCATCCACAGCTTATTGCACATTATGCAATAGAGGAAGACGTAATTGCCTCTGAAAGCATTTGATTGTTTTCTAATTAGATTGCAACAAAGGAAAATAACTGCTTAATGAGAGGAAGAGAAGAAGTGTCTGTGCTGTTGCTCACTGTGTTTATTGTCTGATTACCCCAGCAGGAAAAGGCTGGTGGTTGGTGTGGATGATGATGATAGTGGAGTAAACAAAGCATAACAACTGCAGGTGAGGCCTGACCCTAGGGTTATTCTCATGCAAAAGTGACTTTCAAAGCGTAAACATGGAACAAAGCAGGAAGGCAGCTGAGCGGAGGGATCTTAACCTCTGCTCTGCCTGAAGTGGCAGCAGGTTCCTCAGTCACAGCTAATACAAATCCTTGAGGTCTACACAATGGTGGCTTTGATGGAGATAGAAAATAGAGGTCTTTTGAATCAAATTTTATTGGTCACATACACATGGTTAGCAGATGTTAATGCGAGTGTAGCGAAATGCTTGTGCTTCTAGTTCCGACAATGCAATAATATCTAACAAGTAATCTAACAAATTCACAACTACTACCTTGTACACACAAATGTGAAGGGATGAATAAGAATATGTACATATAAATATATGGATGAGCGATGGTCAAGCGGCATAGGCAAGATGCAGTAGATGGTATAGAATACAGTATATACATATGAGATAAGTAATGTAGGATATGTAAACATTATTAAAGTGGGGTTATTTAAAGTGACTAGTGATACCATTATTAAGTAAATTTATTAAAGTGGCCAAGAGGTTTGAGTCTGTATGTTGACAGCAGCCTCTATGTTAGTGATGGCTGTTTAACATTCTGATGGCCTTGAGATAGAAGCTGTTTTTCAGTCTCTTGGTCCCAGCTTTGATGCACCTGTACTGACCTCGCCTTCTGGATGATAGCGGGATGAACAGGCAGTGGCTTGGGTGGTTCTTGTCCTTGATTATCTTTTTGGCCTGCCTGTGACATCAGGTGCTGTAGGTGTCCTGGAGGGCAGGTAGTTTGCCCCCGGTGAGGCGTTGTGCAGACCGCACCACCCTCTGGAGAGCCTTGCGGTTGCCATACCAGGTGGTAATACAGCCCGACAGGATGCTCTCAATTGTGCATCTGTAAAAGTTTGTGAGGGTTTTGGGTGACAAGCCAAATTTCTTCAGCCTCCTGGGGTAGAAGAGGCACTGTTGCGCCTTCTTCACCATGCTGTCTGTGTGGGTGGACCATTTCAGTTTGTCTGTGAGGTGTAGGCTGATGAACTTAAAACGTTCCCCCTTCTCCACTACTGTCCCATTGATGTGGATAGTGGGGTGTTCCCTCTGCTGTTTCCTGAAGTCCACAATCATCTCATTTGTTTTGTTGAGTGAGAGGTTATTTTCCTGACACCACACTCCGAGGGCCCTCACCTCCTCCCTGTAGGCTGTCTCTTCGTTGTTGGTAATCAAGCCTACCACTGTAGTGTCGTCTGCAAACTTGATGATTGAGTTGGAAGCGTACATGGCCACTCAGTCGTGGGTGAAGAGGGAGTACAGGAAAGGGCTGAGAATGCACCCTTGTGGGGCCCCAGTGTTGAGGATCAGCGGGGTGGAGATGTTGTTTCCTACCTTCACCACCTGGGGGCGGCCCATCAGAAAGTCCAGGACCCAGTTGCACGGGGCGGGGTTGAGACCCATGGTCTCGAACTTAATGACGAGTTTGGAGGGTACTATGGTGTTAAATGCTGAGCTGTAGTCAATGAACAGCATTCTAACATAGGTATTCCTCTTGTCCAGATGGGATAGGGCAGTGTGATGGAAATTGCATCGTCAGTGGACCTATTGGGGTGGTAAGCAAATTGGGGTGGCTCTGGGGTATCAGGTAGGGTGGAGGTGATATGATCCTTGACTCGTCTCTCAAAGCACTTCATGATTACAGAAGTGAGTGCAATCGGGCGATAGTCGTTTAGCTCAGTTACCTTAGCTTTCTTGGGAACAGGAACAATGGTGGCCATCTTGAAGCATGTGGGGACAGCAGACTGGGAAAGGGATTGATTGAATATGTCCGTAAACACACCAGCCAGCTGGTCTGCGCATGCTCTGAGGACACGGCTAGGAATGCCATCTAGGCCCGGCAGACTTGCGAGGGTTAACACGTTTAAATGTTTTATTCACGTTGGCCATGGAGAAGGAGAGCCCACAGGCTTTGGTAGTGGGGCATGTCAGTGGCACTGTATTGTCTACAAAGCGAGCAAAGAAGTTGTTTAGTTTGTCTGGGAGCAAGATGTCGATGTCTGCAACGGGGCTGGTTTTCTTTTTGTAATCCGTGACTGACTGTAGACACTGCCACATACGTCTCGTGTTTGAGCCGTTGAATTGCGACTCTATTTTGTCTCTATAATGTTTCCAGTCGCCTTGCTTTCAGTTTTGGGCGAATGCTGCCATCCATCCATGGTTTCTGGTTAGGAAAATAGTCACAGTGGGTACGACATCGCCGATGCACTTGCTAACAAACTCGCTCACCGAGTCAGCATATGCATCATCAATGTTATTGACTGAGGCTATCCGGAACATACGCCAGTCCACGTGATCAAAGCAATCTTGAAGCATGGAATACGATTGGTCAGACCAGCGTTGGATGGACCTGAGTATGGGCGTTTCTTGTTTTAGTTTCTGTCTATAGGCTGGGAGCAATAAAATAGAGTCATGTTCAGGTTTGCAAAAGGCAAGGCGGGGTAGGGCTTTGTATACATTGCGGAAGTTAGAGTAGCAATGATCCGGAATGCTACCAGCTCGTGTCACACATTCGATATGGTGATAGAATTTAGAAAGTTCTGTTCTCAGGTTACCTTTGTTAAAATCCCCAACTACAATAAATGCAGCCTCAGGATGTATGGTTTCCAGTTAACATAGGGTGGGTGGGGTGGGGGTGGGGGGTGTTGTTACTATAATCGAAGAGAATTCTCTTGGAAGATAATGTGGTCGGCAATTGATTGTAAGGAATTCTAGGTCAGGTGAACAAAAGGACTTGATATCCTGTATGTTGTTGTGATTACACCATGAGTCGTTAATCATAAGGCATACACCCCCACCCTTATTCTTACCAGAGAGATGTTTGTTTCTGTTGGTGCAATGCATGAAGAAACCAGGTGGCTGTACCTACTCTGACAACATATCCCGAGTGAGCCATGTTTCCGTGAAACAGGGAATATTACAATCTCTGTCTCTCTGGAAGGCAACTCGTGCCCTAATTTCGTCCACCTTGATATTTCCAGATTGGACATTGGCAAGTAATATGCTTGGAAGCGGTGGATGGTGTGCTCGCCTTCTGAATCTTGGGGCGGCAGGGTAGCCTAGCGGTTAGAGTGTTGGACTAGTAACCGGAAGATTGCAAGTTCAAATCCCCAAGCTGTCGTTCTGCCCCTGAACAGGCAGTTAACCCACTGTTCCTAGGCCATCATTGTAAATAAGAATTTGTTCTTAACTGACTTGCCTAGTTAAATAAAGGTTAAATAAAACATCTGACCACTAGGTTGCTCCAACTGCCTCTCCTGCGGTGACCATGATATTTTGGGTCGGCCTCTGGGATAAGACCCCATGTCCAGGGTGGAGGTCCGAATAAAGGATTCACTTCGGGAAAGACGTATTTATCCAATAGTTCTTCCCGGCTGTATGTAATAACACTTGAGATTTTCTGGGCTAACAATGAAATTATACATAAAAAACAAATAACTGCATAGTTTCCTAAGGACCTGAAGTGAGGCTCCATCTTGTCGGCTCCATCTTGCACAGGCGCCATCTTGATCACATCTGTCACAGTCCATACCATCCACCATGTCATGCACTCATGTTATTGTGAAATAAAAAGAAAAAGGTGAGAAGTGAGGAATGACTGAAAGGCTTTCATCATGAATGCTACTTCTTTGGGGCATGCAGGCTGCACAGAATCATTTCAGATGGCCTACATTTTGAAAAGACCGCTGCAGTACAGGCATAGTTCTTGGTTCAGCTTCAGTACTTTTGTTTTTGAACCGTGAGGGCAGTTTTATTTACTTCACGGTGCCATAAACAATCTTCTCTGAGAGACAGCTATTTTCCATTGTTTTGGAGAAATGGTCGACTGGCTGAACACAAATTAGAATGTGGCCCAACTATCCAGTCAGGTTCCATCTGTAACTTGAAGTCAAGAAGCTTCATATTCTATTCATATCCATATCCACATCCTGACCATAGAAAGCCTTTATTTTCTATGGTAGAGTAGGTCAGGGCATGACTAGGGGTGTTAATCTAGTTTATATTTTCTATGTTTGGGTTTTGGTATGATTCCCAATTAGAGGCAGCTGGCTATCGTTGTCTCTAATTGGGGATCATACCTAAAGTAGCATTTTTTCCACCTGTGGGTTATGGGATATTGTTTATGTTTGGAGTTAGTGCACATAGCACCTCAGTAGTCACGGTTTGCTAATTCCATTAGCATGGCTGAATTGGGAGCAACCACTAGATGCAGAAAATCTCATTCACATCCCTCATTTGTATGAATGTCACGTCAATCTCCAACCATGCAGTGGCATACAGTGACACAAAGTTTTATCATACACAATTATAAACAGTCTCATGAAAGCAAGGTGAATGAAGTCGCTCTGAGCAGTTAAAAGCCCAGTGCAGGGGAAAAAAAGTGTTTTTCCTGTGTTTTATATATATTTTCACACTATGAGGTTCGAATAATATTGTGAAAATACCGCCTGAAATTTCAGCCTGTCTTGGTTCGATGGAGTTTTGGCGGTAAATTAATGAATAGACCAATAGCACCTAGTTTTCAGTTTTCCCATTCCCACTCAGACCACTCCCAGACAGTCCTAGCAAAATTATTGCTTCAGAAACTGCTCTTTGCTTAGAAGCTATTTTTGTTTGTTTTCAATTAAAATTGTCAAAAATAATCACAGTAAGGTACTTAATTGTCACCTAGAAATGATTTGATATTGCGATTAAAAGAGTCTGTATTGGACTTGTAAACTTCAACACGGTCAGACTGGGATATCTGTCTGTCATTCCACAGACACCCACATCCCAAGGAGCCGAGTCCCCATCGGCAAGGCTCTCCATAACAGTGTGTGTTTATATGTGCATGTGTGAGCACGTGCGTGATCATGCGTGTGTGTTTGTGAATGTGTGTGTGTGTCAGAGATTAACCAACAGCCAACCTGCTTCTTTCTTTCTCAGTGCTCGCAGACTCAGGGCTCCTGCTTGTCACAATGCAGCCATTTCATGCCATGTGAGGACTGAGCAGGTCTCTTTCCGCCCTGGGCTGGTCCCCACTGGCTGCAGAACAATACTGACACAACAACAGTGGAGCGCTCCACTGTGACCAGCTGCCAGACTTCTTTTTTATTTTATTTCTACCTTTATTTAACCAGGAAATGCCCATTGAGACCCAGAGTCTCTTTTTCAAGGGAGACCTGGCCAAGAAGGCAGCAACAATCAATATATTACAGAATTAAAACATACAACAACATGATCCAGCTTTAAAAAAGCATTTACACTCTTCTGTAACGGTCTTTCATCAACATTTTAAATTCATTCAGTGGCACTAACATATCTAGATGAAGCATGGATTGTAGATTATTCCATGCGTTTGGTGCACAAGAAGGCAGTCTTGTCTAATACTGTAAATGTCCTGGGGACTTTAAGTAGCAACCACCTAGCAGACCAGGTCTGGTAACTGCTGGTGGTGAAGGAGACCAGACTACAGAGGTAAAGAGGGAGTTTACCTGCTGGTGGTGAAGGAGACCAGACTACACAGGTAAATAGGCAGTTTACCCAAAAGAGCTTTGTAGATGAACACATACAAATGTAGCTTTCTGCGCATATAAGTTGAGGTCCAACCTACCATTTGGTACAAGGTGCAATGGTGGGTGAGTGACTTGGCATTTATATTAAAGTGCAAGGATGCATGATAAACAGAATCCAGTCTCTGTAAGACAGAGGAGGCTGCATACATTTACAACAAGTCACCATAATCAATTACAGAGAGAAAAGTGGCCTGAACAAGATTCTTTCTAGCCATAAGTGGGATTGAAGCTTCATTACGAAAATGAAAACCCAATATCAATTTAAGCTTTGTCACAAGATTATCCACATGAACTTTGAAGGACAACTTGTCATCCAACCAAATAACTAGATATTTGTAGGATGACACTTTTTTATGGATAATATGACAATGCTCTTCTCTGGCTGAGTGCGAGCTCTGGTAAAGGTCATGAATTTAGTTTGTTGTACATAGAAGATCAGTTTGAGAACATAAAGGGAGGCCTGCAATGACTGAAAAGCAGTCTGGAGCTCTTCAACAGCCTGAACCAGAGAAGGAGCACATGAGTATATGACTTTATCATCTGCATATAGATGTAACTTTGCTGGTTGCATCCCATTTCCCAAATCATTAATAAAAGTTGAGAACAATACAGGAGCACACCTCTATTAATCTCAAGAAAGCTAGACATGTGATTGTCCGCATATACACATTGTGTTCTGTCAGAAAGATAGTTCCTAAACCAATTTACTGCCCCTTCACTGAGACCAATGTTACTGAACGTGTTATGTTACTGAACAATGTTCACGGCCAACTAAATCAAATGCCTTTGATAAATCAACGGCATTTGCTCTCCTCTCTCACACCACCTCAAGTCAGAGAGAATATTCTTCTCAGCCCTCTTAGTAATTTATGCTTTGTGGGTAACTTCAGTAAGGAAGTGTTCTAATATAATTCACAGCTGAGTCAGGCTTAGTTTTGTCATGTCACACTCACTGGGTGAAATGTGTTTCTATTCATCAGACCAGAGGTACTGTGTTTGGCAGTAAGGCTCAGGCATAAAACCTACGGAGTGTGATATCTTGATCATGGGACTGTACTCTTGCCAAATTGAGCAGAGAACTGAAATAGAACAAGCAATAAGTGGTAGTGATGAATCTTGAACAACAAAGGCAAAACTTTCTCAAGTTGTTATCCTCAAACACTCAAACTCTTTGTGGCACTCACTCCCTGGCAACTACTCTGTAAGGAACTCTAATGGGATGTGGCAGATGACTAAACAATTTATCCACCATCTTTGTTCACAGAGCATAACAAAAACATGGCACTGCCGCTGCCCCAAGCTGTGTCTGTGTAAACTGCATATCTAGCACGGGCCTTAGTGCTCAGCTCACTGAGCCAGACAGACATGGCAGGTCTCCATCTTTCATGCACAGTGCATAATACTGGGACAGAGACAGATATTGTTTTACAGGGACAATAATTCTACCTCAGCACAAACCTTTAGAATGTATAAATAAGGACCTTCAGAACAATACGTTTTACTGTTACACCATTTCTGTGATCGATGCTGTTTTATCCATGCTACTTTATTGAGGCAAATCTGTTTCAAAGTTTTGAATAGAAAGCAGTGGTTAGAATTCCTTGGTAAAAAAAAGCATGTTTGATGTCTGATACTGAATGATATATCAGGAATATTTTACATGTAGGCCTATTTGCTTATCTCATTAACATGCAACGACCTTCACACAACCTCATATTGAAGGTGAACTCACTCACCTGCAACACAGAGCAAAGCCACTTTGGAAACGCATTAAACTTCCACAATGACATGATGCAATGTTTGATTCTGGGGTTTACCTGTGAAGTGCGTTTATAACTTACTTGTATGAGCTGCCACCAGTAACTTCCTGTTTTAACTGCCTGTTTAGCGCATCTAGTGCCGCCCTGCCTCTGGCCCCTGCCGCGTCTTCTCGCTCCACTTTGATGCTAACTTTCTTTTCACCCTCCTTCTCTGCAGGTAGATTATTTTTACTCCCTCCCAGGATTTCCTTTTCGTGCAATTTGTCAGCAATTTCGCATTTCTCTACACCGATGTCTACCTCCGCTTGTTTGGACCGATCCTGGACGCGATCATCGCCGATGGAGATGGATGGACTGGGTCTGGGAATCCAAGGATGGTCACTCCTTTTTGGAATGGGCCACGGCTGGAAATCCTTCTGATATTGTGTCTTGTTATTAAAAGGGATATCGGGAGTGTGATATTCATTCTTAGGTTTACAGGATGGCTCAGGGCGCACTTTCCAGTGCTTAAAGTCTTGCCGCATTACAGAACCACACGCGCGCTCCCCAGACGCAGCGATACCGGGATTCGCACGAGCTGCTACCGCCTGGTCGCTGTGAATGGGTTGCGTTTCTATGGCGACTGCGCTCGTTTGTGCCTGGTTATGCGGCTGTTTTTGTTGGTGCTGCAGCTTAAGATGCTGCATCTCCGAGACATCGTACCTGGTGAAAACCAATGGCACAGAAATGTCCCCCTTGTCCAACTGGTTCCAGAAGCGGGCCATACAGCACGCCCTGGTGATGCAGGGCCACGCCATGATGTCGGTTATAGCTCAGCTCCTGCGCGCGATACAATTCTTCAAATGCCACGGATCCGAGCAGGGAAAATTACTGTCTCCCCTCCGCTATTGATGGGCCCCGGAATCCTGCTAAAGAGGAACAAAATGTCCGAGTTATTGAATGGTGCAATCTCCGATGTTTAGCGATAATAGACAAATGATAAATCCATGATCCAAATATAAAGATTACTGTCTCGGATGTTTTCCTTTTGCGCTGCTCTCAGCTCTGCCCGTTCTGTCCCGTCATGCACATTGCACTACGACAGGACACTGCAAGGGAAGTCTGCCCCGCCCACGCGCTAGCATCCCCGCATGACAGGATGGATGCTCAGAATTGAAGCAGAGAAATATCACCTGGCATCTTCATCATCACGCAATGTCTGCAGTGAGCAGAGACGTTTTGAAGCTTCAACCAATTCAATTCCATTATAGTTTTATGTTTCCATGCGTTCATAGCAAATTACCAAGAATCTGCTAGTAGTAGGCTCATTCAGGTAGGCTACAATTAAAGAAGGTAATTAAGCATGACAGGTTGATGGTTTGCTTTAGCATATTAAATAGGGAATAAACTGAGCTGTTGTCCATACTGCAATTGGATGACATTTCTTTCTTTATTTATGTGTCATTGTATGGAGGCTTTGGAGTAACGTTTTACTTAATAATATGCTTTAATTCCAGTTTGGCCACATATTAATAACTGCATTCCCTTCTCCATCTAAACCAAAAATCCAAGTTAAAGAATAGAACTAAAATCAAATCAGACCTTATTTAAAGTGTGTTGGATTTGATATAGTCCTATTCTTTAAATACAATTTTTGGTTGGGAAAGAGATGTGAATCCAATATATCAATTATGAATGTGTAGACAAACTGGAATGGAAGACAGTCTAAGTCAGTGGCACAGATAATGGGACTATCCAAGCAGAAGATACATCTCCTTCAAATGTTGATATTTGGTTGCGTTGACAGGCAAACACAATTCAATATCCTTTTGAAATTAATTATGTTGGATTCCCATCTCCAAAAATAAGTTGAAGAATAGGATCAAGCCAGTGCCTCTGCTGGAACTGCATGACACAAGTAATTTCGACAACAATTCTTTACAGACAGATTATTTGACTTATAATTCACTATATCACAATTCCAGTGGGTCAGAAGTTTACATACACGAAGTTGACTGTAGCTTTAAATAGCTTGAAAAATTCCAGAAAATGATGTCATGGCTTTAGAAGCTTCTGATAGGCTGATTGACATCATTTGAGTCAATTGGAGGTGTACCTGTGGATGTATTTCAAGGCCGACCTTCAAACTCAGTGCCTCTTTGCTTGACATCATGGGAAAATCAAAAGAAATCAGCCAAGACCTCAGAATAAAAATTGTAGACCTCCACAAGTCTGGTTCATCCTTGGGAGCAATTTCCAAACGCCTGAAGGTACAACGTTCATTTATACAAACAATAGTATGCAAGTATAAACACCATGGGACCACGCAGCCGTCATACCGCTCAGGAAGAGACGCATTCTGTTTCCTAGAGATGAACGTACTTTGGTGCGAAAAGTGCAAATCAATCCCAGAAAAACAGGACCTTATGAAGATGCTGGAGGGAACAGGTACAAAAGTATCTATATTCACAGTAAAGCGAGTCCTGTATTGACATAACCTGAAAGGCTGCTCAACAAGGAAGAAGCCACTGCTCCAAAACCACCATAAAAAAAGCCAGACTACGGTTTGCAACTGTACATGGAGACAAAGATCGTACTTTTTAGAGAAATGTCCTCTGGTCTGATGAAACAAAAATAGAACTGTTTGGCCATAATGACCATCGTTATGTTTGGAGGAAAAAGGGGGAGGCTTGCAAGCTGAAGAACACAATCCCAACCGTGAAGCACAGGGGTGGCTGCATCATGTTGTGGGGGTGCTTTGCTGCAAGGTTAAAGCTTGGTCGTAAATGGGTCTTCAAATGGACAATGACCCCAAGCATACTTCCAAAGTTGTGGCAAAATGGCTTAACGACAACAAAGTCAAGGTATTGGAGTGGCCATCACAAAGCCCTGACCTCAATCCTATAGAAAATTTGTTGGTAGAACTGAAAAAGTGTGCGCGAACAAGGAAGCCTACAAACCTGACTCAGTTACACCAGCTCTGTCAGGAGGAATGGGGCCAAAATTCACCCAACTTATTGTGGGAAGCTTTTGGATGACTACCTGAAATGTTTGACTCAAGTTAAACAATTTAAAGGCATTACTGCCAAACACTAATTGAGTGTATGTAAACGTCTGACCCACTGGGAATGTGGTGAAAGAAATAAAGCAGAAATAAACCATTCTCTCTACTATTATTCTGACATTTCACATTCTTAAAATAAAGTGTTGATCCTAAAACAACAATTTTTACTAGGATTAAATGTCAGGAATTGTGAAACTGAGTTTAAATGTATTTGGCTAAGGTGTATGTTAACTTCCGACTTCAACTGTACATATCCTTTAAATTGTGTTCTCAACCAAACACAATTCAATATTACTTTTTTTAATACAGTGAATGGCTGAAAGTAAAGGCTATCTTACAAACTAATGTAACATTCAACCTCAAAATGAGTAACTCACCCATGGCCACATTTTGAGGTTACTGTAACTATAAACGTATTCTTATGTAATCATATAAAGCATGCATATTCTAGATAGCATGCATAGGTCATCTTAGGTCGGTGGAGATCTTCACAATTGCTTTAATTATCTATGCGGAAATCTTGAACGGCATTCATCACTTGTGCCGTACACTTTTAATGTCGTCTCAACTGCAATCCAGGTCATATAGTTGTGCTATTAGGTGAAGCACAGTGATAACACAATCTGTTCTATAAATATACAAAATATCTGACATTTTATTCCCATTTGAACTTTGCTGTGCTTTTAAATGGTTGAAAGTACAGTGATAGACATTTGGGTAACATCTAAACCAAAAATCAGACATTGTTTTTCCGATGGAATTTGGTTATACTTTTAGATTGTTGAAAGCATAGTGATAATGCATTGGAAATTCAACTCACTTTTGCCTTTTTTTTTAAAGTTAGTGAATATTGGTTGTAATCTCATTGATCAATGTCTCAACCAAATATTAAACAATTATCCGTGTTGAAATTACGTGGTGTGCCCAGTGGGTTATTTGAACCAAATTGCTGGTGAGAGCATAAAAATAAGGAATGGTATTCACAGGAATAGTTATCAGTGACATCAAATATATTCCCTCAAAGTTATATGTCAGATTTTCTTCTGTTTATGGTGTAATAGATAGCCACCCATTAATCAACATGATGTGAAAATGGAAAAGTCACAATCAATAATTAATCATATAAATCACTGAAAAGAAAGATTGATAGCACAGGGCTAATCTCTCTTTAGGGTGGCTGCTAGCCTAGCGGTTAAACGCGTTGGACAGTAACCAGAAAGTCGCTGGTTCGAATCCCCACACCTACGAAGTGAAAAATCTGTCTGTGCCCTTGAGCAAGGCACTTAACTCTAATTGCTCCTGTAAGATGTTCTGGATAAGAGTGTCTGCTAAGGGACTAAAATGTGAATCAACTGCTCAAATCCCTTTTTATAAGCACCTGGATAAAACATATTGGGGCTGAGCACTGATTGGTGAACAGCAGAATATCAAGAGGTTCAATCACCAGAAGACAAAAACACTTAATGGAAAACCAATTTACATATTGATTGGCTACAGGCTGTCAAAGTATGCAGTATCTATAAGTACACTGGCTCATTTCACACTATTGTTGCTGACAGCTCACTGTACAATAACTTTACTTTGTTTTTTGTTCAAAGTGAAGGGCATTTATAGCTGATTTGTAACAGCAAGATCAAAGTTCTTGAAGCTATTAAAAGGATTACAGAGATAAAACGATAGGAAGACTAATGAAAGGGTGAGAGAGGCAGACTTTGGACTCTCTTTGCTCACTCCTCTCCTGGGTGTACTAGTCCCAGACCTCACCCTCCCATCTGCCTGCACTGCCTAGCTCTCGGCTCTCTCCAGTTCCTCACCATGAAGATCCAATTTGCCCCTACTGACTTGCCCCTAACCAGGAGACTGCAGATGGCCTCAGTGCTGCAGTGGGTCTTTTCCTTTCTGGGCCTGGGTGAGTGTCTGTGTCTCTGCTCTGTTTGTCCTGACCTGTCTATGTGTGTTTGCGTGCTGTGCAACGGTGTTAGTCTTTCTTCCTCATTGTGTAACAAGTGGGGAGGCTCGTTTACAGTTTTGTTTATTTAATGGGTTGTTCGGTGTGGAGAAGCTGAAATCAAATTCTATGAGAGTCGCCAGGCAGGCTCACTGCTGGCTGACTTCCATGAGTCCATGGAGTTGTGCCTGAAACAGACCAAAGAAAGTGCCTGCAGAAGACACTGCCTTAAGTTACGCTTTACTAACTCTTACATAACATGTGTTCGACAGTGGAGACACCTCCACGGTCTTCCGTGCATGATATCATGCCAGTGTGTGTCACAATAGATTTGTCCATTAGGCCATCCACACTTTTTATTCTCCCATAGAGGGATTGGATACATCAGTGGTACCTAGTGGACAAGAGGGAACTCACTGCCCGGTGTTGGTTTTTCACGACCAGGAAACTCTGGGTCCTAGTTATTGGATAATCTGTTCAAGTCACGTGGTCAAACTCATGGCTTGAGTTGTAGTACAATTCTTGGTTAGCATAGAAGGTCTCTCTCTCTCTACCCCTCCCTAGCCTTTTCTCTCTTCCATGTCCCTCTGCTGCTCAGTGCGTCAGCAGGTTAAGTTGTAACCTAATAGTGCAGTGCCCTTCACCTCATAAAGCTGCTCTATCAACCTCAAGTCACCCCAATTTATAGACTTCCACTGTTTTCTCATACAAACGACCAAATCACATAGAAAACTAAATACATGTATTCCATTTCTGTGAAATTGATTTTTAACACTAATATTCCCAGTTGAGTAATGTTTATGTCTGTGTCTCTGTCTGTCTGTCTCTCTGCATTGGTCGTCCTACTCCAGCGCCATGCTGCATTATGATGTTCTTTGTGTTGATGTTCACACGGTTCTGGCTGATCAGCGTGCTGTATGCCTGTTGGTTTTTCGTCGACTGGGAAACGCCGTCTAAGGGGGGCCGCAGGTTCCACTTCCTGTGCCACCTACGTGTCTGGAATTACATGAGGGACTACTTCCCTGTCAAGGTGGGATGACTTTACTGACTTTACATATTTGACTGATTTTACTGCGAGCTGCTGATGACAATACTTAGTCAGAACTGTAGTGTAGAGTTGTCATCTTTTTAATGTTCAGTTGAGAATACATGTTTAATATAAAAACAGACAATTCTCATACATTCTCTGTGGGAGTGCATATACTATGGAGATGTAAAGTCCTTTATTTAATTTATTGGTTAGAGGTCAGGCAGTATCTCCCAACATCTCTTGCTACCAGTAAACTCTATCATCCTCATCTCAAATCCCCCCTGTGTTATTTTCACTGGAGGCTAGAGTGGATGAGTCCAGCGATCTGGCAGTGGCTCCTCAGCCCTTATCTCTATACAGGAGTAGGCAGGGCCCAGCCAGACAGTGCAACTGTTAATGTCAATTATAGAATGAGGTCTCTTGTTGTGTGGAGGTATGTATGCTCCCTCCGAGTGATAGCCACATCCTCCTGCTGCCCATTCTGATCCCACTGTAATTGGCTCATTTGCTGTCAGATCTCATTCTTTGTCAGGTCTCAGCTTAGGAGTGATGCCAGAAAAATACATATAAGTGTTTGTGTCTGTATTATTTGGGGGGCTTATCAATAAAAGAGCAGGGCTCACGTCAGTGCATGTTTTTTGACACGAGGGAGGGATGGGTCCTTCCACAGCTGTTGCTAGTTGATGTCTCCATCTAGTGGTGGAATAGGGATTGTGCATAGAGAGACAAGTTCTGCTGAGAGATATGTTGGAATTTATTTGATCATCAATGGTCTTATCCTAAGAACTGTCTCTGCTGAGATGGGTCCACGCTCTTGCCCTTGGTCAGAATTTACACTTTGTTCTGTACTAATAAGCACTGATAAGCATGTGAACATCAACAACAAAATGGCTCAGCAGTGTATTTCTCCTTCCAGTTACAATGCAGAACGTTGTTATCTACTATAAACTATTTCAAATTTTCAATCGGGTCACATGAGTAATTATAAATTCTTTGCCATTGTTAAAACCGTGATTGTTGTTCTGACAGTAATACAAATGGAGCCGACAGTTCTCCCATGCTTCTAGCTCTTAGAAAACTTTGCAGTATTTTGTGTTTTTGTGTTATTTTGTTAGCGTGAGAAACACAAGCATTTCTCAACAACCCGCAATAACATCTGCTAAACACGTGTATGTGACAAATTTGATTTGATATAGACCTATTTTTTCGCTTGAAGTGAGTGACAGTGTCTCTTTTTTTTAAAGCTTCTTTTGATCATCGTAATCAAAGATAAAATTGTTTTTTTCAGATGACCTAGAAATTAGCCTCAGATAAATGTAGTGTTTATCTTATTCAGAGATGTGTTTAAATCTCCAAGGATAGTCTACGTGGGACATACTAATGTAAACCTTAACAACAATGTTTATACCACATCCAGAGACCACTTTTGGTGGTCAAATGGCCACTGGATTGATGCAAATAATCATGATATCATTCTGACAGGTAGGCATAGGCTACTTTGTAGTTAGTTAGCATTTTATTGAGAAGGTTATTGGGAAAGCCTTTCCATCTACCAGAAGACGGCTAGGATTGCTATATTTTTCTTGTTTTTTAATTGTTTGAAACCTGGACTTTTTTCTTTATATTATGAGGCATGTCTTAACTTGCTTCAAAGTAGCCTATAGAGGCAATTACTTTATAAAGACTTCCTCGGATGCGTTCTATTGGTTTTCTGTCAACTTTCTTTCGTTGTCTAGCAGCCAAAGGCATTATCCTATTATCCTAGTCATATTAGCAACCCATGATAGTTCTTGCATCTTTAGATCGTCCCTCTTTCTATATTTCTAACGATATTTCCATCTCTGTCCATGAAACCGTTTGCATGTGTGGTGCACATTTTAGAAGGGTGTTTTCCCGCAAATAGCTTTTTGGAATATTTGCATGTAGGCCTACCGACGTGTGCACATTGCTGTGCCTAAAATGTAAAGAAATGTATAGTTTATCAGCATTTTAAGCTAAACATTCTGATCTGTTCCATCAACCTTATTAATTTATGGCATATGCCTCCACTACACTACTTTGATATGCATCATGGGGATTAAGAAGTGAGTGTACGCAATGCACGCAGAAAAAAATAAGTGGGTTTCTGACGTAAACTTGCGTATACCCTCCACTACACCACTGAGAAACTGTATTAGAGAGAGTAATGTCTCCCTCAAGCAAAACATGAATTGGTTCTGAATGCCACATGGTGAATTTACACAGATCGATTCCACACGGGAATTTACCGTCAACGAGCATCATCATCGTTAGTTCATATGGACTTTCCTTCATTTCTCAAGGAAAGATACAGTACATTAAACACAACCAGATACCAAGTACCAAACAAAGATCACTTCTTCAAACCTGGAATGTAGTTTCCCCTGTATTATGCCCTAAGTGCCAACTGAGCATCTGACTTCATGCATTATTACGCCTGGAATAAAGAGCAAATGTTAGTCTGAACAGAGCAGTGTCCTTCAGAGGGTGTCATCGGTTTCACTGAGGTCTGGTTCTCCACTACCATCCCTAATGACAGCGTCATTTCCTCCGCCTGCACCTCGACATGCAAACTGAAAACAAGTGACTATAGTTTATAGACACAGACTCCTCTCATCACTTTGAATTTGGAGAATGTATACACTTTTTGTCATGTTTGAACCCAACTCCAAGCCAAGATCCAACAACATGCCTAAAACCTCTGCTGAGTTCAAATGGTAGAGTTAAATATAATGTAGGTTACTGTATATCAAGCATGAGTGGGAGATTATGTGAAAAATGGGTTCACCAATCAGCGGGCATAGGAGTGGACACCCATTTGATTGTAAACATGGAGGAACGGGAGCTAATATAAATAGAGGCTGTCTCCAGTACAGACCAAAATAATTGGCCAGTGTTCTCTCTCTATGGCAACCAATGACTAGTGCTCCATTCTCACTCATATCACATCTTTGTTGGCCAATAAGCCAAACTCGGATAAAGCTTCATTCCCCAATATACATTCAGTACACTCCCAAACATGTATTCCCCACGCTGAGATATTGGGGTCAGCCATATACCTCCAGACATCCGAGGACTGCATGGCCCCAAACAACAGAATCAGAAATATTATTGCCATATTTAGTCTTAGAGCTTGACTAATTCTGTAATCTGTTTTTGGAAACAGCAAAATCTCATGATTACACAGAGGACTACAGACAAACAAGAGAAGGAACGAGAGAAGGTCAAACGGGTTATTACCAATTGGTGGTTCATCCTTGAATGAATCATCTCAATCTATTAAGTCAATGCATCCCACCCAAAGCCTGCTTCGTGTTTACTATGACTACCCTCGTTCTGCTCGTGAGAGGTTAGCGTAGCCCTATAACTAATAGGTGGGGACTTGATTATTGAAGCTCATTGGCCTTGAACTGCTAATCTCAAACACTGAGGTCGATTCAAAAAGTGTTTTTAGCAGCTTTGGTTTGACGTGTATGGGCATAACATTCCCGGCACATGGCTAGCTAACAAGAAACTTTGCCCCCATCCAGAACCTGTGACCATCCTATCAAGGGAGACAACAGGCATGATCCTTCCTCCTGTTTATCTCCTATCTGCCCGTGCAAAGCGACAGGCGACACTGGTTAATACTGGTTAGAGGCAGGATAGTCTCTACTCACAGCCCCTGTGGAGGCAGGCGAACAACAACTAGAACTCACACAGGTGACACGTGATGAAGATACATATGACATGAAGATATAGGCCAAATACCTGGAAGTCAATTCATAGGTTTCCTAGAGAGTATGGCATTCAATATATCTTTGAAACGTTTCAGAAAATCTCTCACAAAGTTTCAGGTTTAGAAATGAATGTGATGCACCCTGTTTACTGTATAGTATATAACTACATAACTATTATGACTATTGAATTCACAAGTGAACCCCCTGTGTGTTGCAGCTGGTGAAGACAGCAGACTTGGACCCCAGGAAGAACTACATCCTTGGTTTCCATCCCCATGGGGTGCTGGTGGCTGGAGCCTTCATTAACTTCTGTACGTACGCTACAGGTTTCAGGAAGCTGTTCCCTGGCCTTGACAGCTTCCTGCTGATGCTGCCTCTCTGGTTCAGAGCCCCCTTCTTCAGAGACTACATCATGATGGCAGGTTAGTGGGGTTGGGGTTAGGTCAAGGCCGGGTTACTGTGAAACACTTTGACATACAGTATAC
This sequence comes from Oncorhynchus masou masou, assembly GCF_036934945.1. Classification (NCBI taxonomy): domain Eukaryota; kingdom Metazoa; phylum Chordata; class Actinopteri; order Salmoniformes; family Salmonidae; genus Oncorhynchus; species Oncorhynchus masou. The sequence goes on along the minus strand of NC_088222.1, from coordinate 33,673,012 downwards.
AAAACATTAAGAACTCTTTGCATCACATAGAGTGACCAGGTGAATCCAGGTGAAAAGCTATGATCCCTTATTGATGTCACTTGTTAAATCAACTTTAATCAGTGTAGATAAAGGGGAGGAGACCGGTTAAAGAAGGATTTTTAAGCCTTTAGACAATTGAGACATGGATTTTGTATGTGTGCCATTCAGAGGGTGTCCCGAATGTTTGGTTGGCTCAATGTATGTTGCTGTAAAGACGATGGTAATATAAATACATCGGATTCACTAGTTGATTGATTGGGAACAACCAGCATGATGCAAATGAACATCTTTGAGTTTGATCATCGTTCGACAGTGAAGAACAGAGTACCAAACTTTCCCCCCCACTGTTACTGACCTGTGTGTCTATTGTATTTCCCAGGTCTGATTCCCTCGGACAAGGAGAGTGCCAGCTATCTGTTACGTCGACAGGGAGGTGGGAATGCCGTTGTTATAGCTGTGGGAGGAGCCCCCGAGGCCCTGGACGCACGCCCTGGCGCTTTCACCATTCTCTTGGCCAATAAGAAAGGTTTCGTCAAACTGGCAATGGAACATGGGTAAGACCAGTGCCAGAGGGGGAGAAGGACATTTTATTATCTTTGTCTCTGATGAAATCTTGTAACTATTCTCATGGTTACACAAGGAACTTCAATTGTATCAATCACTTCATCATAGTTTGATATGAATATGTACAGTGTGTACTTGTGGGCAGCTTCCTGAAATAGTGACTTGTGTAAGCCCTTTGGGAATTTCTATTGGCCGCGTGCAAGCACTGTATGACATGCAGAGGGATGAGTCAAGTGACACCAGTGTTACACAAGTCAGTTTTCCTTTGACTTTGCTGGTTAAACAGCAAGTCCAGCTACAGTCGCTCACAACCTATTTTGTGGGATACACAAAGCTTGCTCAAAATCACGTGTTTTACATGACTGCTTGTGAATTTCATCAATAGTAGAGTAGTTTAGGAATAACTTCAACACCTAGTAGTGAAATGGAAACTGCATGGGTCTGTGTTCTACAAATATACTGTATCTTGTAAACTCATAGAGATGACCGTAACAAAACTGAAGGCCAAACTCCTGTCTCAACTCACCTCACCTCTCTTCCACCCCTCTCCGCTCCCCTCCTCATCTCCTCTCCTCCACCCATTCCCTCCATAGTGCCCATCTGGTGCCAGTCTTCTCCTTTGGAGAGAACGAGTTGTTTGACCAGGTGGGGAACCCTCGAGGCACCTGTCTCCGCTGGATTCAGGACAAGCTGCAGAGCATCATGGGTATCTCTCTGCCCCTCTTCCATGCGCGGGGCATCTTCCAGTACAGCTTTGGTATCATACCCTATAGGAAGCCCATCAACACTGTGGGTGAGTCACTGTCTGATTTTCACTGTCACTCTGAATTACTGCCCAGGACAATGTTCCAATTTCATACTTAAGTAGACCAGATAACTCTAAGCAAGGTTTTAGAAATGTTGGGCCTTGCCAGTTGAAGCCAGAGGGGTTATCAGTAGCTGTTCACTATATCTACCCAATTTATTTATCCTTTTCTCTAGCTTAAAGGCACTATGTTGCAAAGGCAATTGTTGGTTTTGGTAGTAAACTATCTGGCAGAGAGGGACACATTTGCCCATTGGATAAATTTGACTTGCAAGATAGTTTGATTGCATCAGTTGGCTGCAACCTCTCAGCAACAGTGGCTGGCACTGTGTACATCTATTTGTCCTATTCGTCCCAACTAGAAAATGCCATCATATTATGTTAAACAAATACCTTCTATAAAAATCATATCCAAAAAGCAAATACATTTTTGCGCGTTATGCACTACTACAGTAACCTATATTTGAATGTGATGTCATCATGCATACCTTTTGACCTTTCCACAGTGGGACGGCCAATCAGAGTGGAGAAGAATGAAAAGCCCACAGAGGAAGAGCTGGATGCCCTCCATCAGCTCTACACAGAAGAACTCAGCCAGCTGTTTGAGGAGCACAAGGGCAAGTATGGAGTGCCAGAGGACCAACACCTTAGCTTCGTCTGAGCAGAACTCACAACCAGGAGTGAGAGAGAGAGGGTAGAGGGAGAGAAAAGAGAGGAGAGGGGAGAGAGGCTTCCAAACCACCTTTGGCGTTGCACCACCAAATCCTCTCACTTGACTTTCCTCAAACAGATAAACCTTTACTGCCATAACCAACTGAAGGATCCAGACCAAACTAAAGAAGACAAGCAAACCAATGAATTGATATGGACATTCTTAGCCAAGATATGGAAAAATCTTTGCCTTCATGCAAACCACTGTATTGAGTATGTGCCCATCCCGCACTTATTTACTTATTTCCCATCTTAATAAAAATGTAATGTCTGCAAATATTTTACAAAATAAAATAAAAATCTGTGTTTTTTTAAATATAAAATGTACACTGTTTAAGTGCTCAATATGTCCAATTCTTTCAGATGGTAGCCTACTTGCATATTCCATTCCTCAGGACATGGTAACAGGGGGACACTGGGGACTAGTATAATTATCCGAGAGCCACACGTCTTCACTTCTGTCAAGAGCATTTGAAGTGACCTGTCAGGGAGATTTGAGACTTGTGTAAGGGTTATTTCCATGTAAAAGGACCCATGAGCACCAACATGTGCAGTTTATAGGAGGAGCATGTCAAATGAATGCGAAGTGTCACTACTTATTTTTTATTATTTTTTTTTTCACCTTTATATAACCAGGTAGGCTAGTTGAGAACAAGTTCACATTTACAACTGCGACCTGGTCAAGATAAAGCAAAGCAGTTCGACACATACAACAACACAGAGTTACACATGGAATAAACAAACATACAGTCAATAATACAGTAGAAAGTCTATACAGTAAGTGCAAATGATGTAAGATATGGGAGGTAAGGCAATAAATAGGCCATGGTGGCAAAGTAATTACAATATAGCAATTAAACACTGGAGTGACAGATATGCAAGTAGAGATACTGGGGTGGAAAGGAGCAAGATAAATAAATAAATACAGTATGGGGATGAGGTAGTTCGATGGGCTATTTACAGATGGGCTATGTACAGGTGCAGTGATCAGTGAGCTGCTCTGACAGCTGGTGCTTAAAGTTAGTGAGGGAGATATGAGTCTCCAGCTTAAGTGATTTTTGCAGTTCGTTCCAGTCATTGTCAGCAGAGAACTGGAAGGAAAGGGGGCCAAAGGAGGAATTGGCTTTGGGGATGACCAGTGAAATATACCTGCTGGAGCACGTGCTACGGGTGGGTGTTGCGACCAGTGAGCTGAGCTTTACCTCGCAAAGACTTATAGATGACCTGGAGGCAGTGGGTTTGACGACGAGTATGAAGCGAGGGCCAGCCAACAAGAATGTACAGGTCGCAGTGGTGGGTAGTATATGGGGCTTTGGTGACAAAACGGATGGCATTGTGATAGACTGCATCCAGTTTGTTGAGTAGAGTGTTGGAGGCTATTATGTAAATGACTCGCCGAAATCGAGGATCGGTCAGATAGTCAGTTCCCCCATAGGGACTGCTAGAGGTCCGGACAACAGGCCCTCCGATTTGACACACTGAACTCTATTAGAAAAGTAGTTTGTGAAGCAGGCGAGGCAGTCATTTGAGAAACCAAGGCTGTGGAGTTTGCCGATAAGAATGTGGTGATTGACAGAGTCGAGAGCCTTGGCCAGGTCGATGAATACGACTGCACAGTATTGTCTCTTATCGATGGTGGTTATGATATAATTTAGGACCTTGAGCATGGCTGAGGTGCACCCATGACGAGCTCTGAAACCAGATTGCATAGCGGAGAAGGTAAGGTGGGATTCGAAATGGTTGGTAATCTGTTTGTTAACTTTGCTTTCAAAGACCTTAGAAAAGCAGGGTAGGATAGATATAGATCTGTAGCAGTTTGGGGCTAGAGGGTCTCCCCCTTTGAAGAGGGCGATGACCGCGGCAGCTTTCCAATCTTTGGAAATCTCAGATGATACGAAAGAGAGGTTGAACAGGCTAGTAATAGGGGTTGCAACAATTTTGGCAGATACTTTTAGAAAGAGAGGGACCAGATTTTACAGCTCTTTCAGAACATCAGCTACATGTATCTGGATTTGGGTGAAGGACAAATGGGGGAGGCTTGGGCGAGTTGCTGTGGGGGGTGCATGGCTGTTGACCAGGGTAGGTATGGCCAGCTGTAAGTATGGCCAGCTGTAGAAAAATGCTTATTGATATTATCAATTATAGTGGATTTAATGATTTAATGGTGGTGACATTGTTTCCTAGCTTAAGTGCAGTGGGTAGCTGGGAGGAGGTGCTCTTATTCTCCATGGACTTTACAGTGTCCCTTTTTTGAGTTTGTGCTACAGGATGCAAAAATGTCAGGGTCTTTGGTGGTCTTCCTAAGCCAGGATTCAGACATGGCTACGACATCTGGGTTGGCAGAGTGTGATAAAGCAGTGAATAAAACAAACTTAGGGAGGAGGCTTCTAATGTTAATTAACATGCATTAAACCAAGGTTTTTACGGTTACAGAAGTCAACAAATGAGAGCACCTGGGGAGTAGGAGTGCAGTTAGGCACTGCAGGGCCTGGATTAACCTCTACATCACCAGAGGAACAGAGGAGGAGTAGGATAAAGGTACAGCTAAAGGCTATAAGAAGTGGTCGTCTATTACGTTCGGAACAGTGTCACGTCCTGACCTTTATTTCCTTTGTTTTGTCATTATTTAGTATGGTCAGCGCGTGAGTTGGTGTGGGCAGTCTATGTTTGTTTTTCTATAATGTGTGTATTTCTATGTTTCGACCTAGTATGGTTCTCAATCAGAGGCAGGTGTCATTAGTCGTCTCCGATTGAGAATCATACTTAGGTAGCCTGGGTTTCACTGTGTGTTTGTGGGTGATTGTTCCTGTCTCTGTGTTTTCACCAGATAACCTAAACAGCCTATCTCACGTTTATTGTTTTGTAGTGTTCGTGTTTATTTTTTTTATTAAACATGAATCAATATAACCACGCTGCGTTTTGGTCCGCCTCTCCTTCACCACAAGAAAACCGTTACAACCAGAGAGTAAAAGGAGCAGGTTTCTGGGCGTGATAGAATAGATTCAAGGAATAATGTACAGACAAGGGTATGGTAGGATGTGAATACAGTTGAGGTAAACCTAGGCATTGAGTGATGATGAGAGAGATATTGTCTCTGGAAACATAATTTAAACCAGGTGATGTCACTGCATGTGTGGGAGGTGGAACTAGAGGGTTTGCTAAGGCATATTGAGCAGGGCTAGAGGCTCTACGGTGTAATAAGAAAATAATCAATTGCCAGAACAGCAATGGACAAGGCATATTGACATTAGGGAGAGGCATGCGTAGCAGAGTGATCATAGGGGTCCGTTGAGTAGTTAGGCTGGCTAGAGACACGGCAATTCAGACAGCTAGCGGACCGGGGATTGCAAGCTAGCAGAAGGGCTTTAGAGGATGTCTCGATGGAAGAAGTCTGTTATAGCCTCCTTGTGCGTTTACGTCGGTAGTCCAGTCGTGATGGATAAGCAGGGCTCCGTGTAGTAAAAGAGGTCCAGGCTAATTGGCAAAATAGGTATAGTGGCCCAAGAAATTGGTCGATGGACCTATTCAGCTAACAGTGCAATATGCTCTAGACAGCTAGCGGGCCGTGGCTAGCAGGCTAGCATTCAGAGGATGTCGCGACGTTGTAGCCAGTTGAAGAACACCCTCTGGCAGATTACGTCAGTAGTCCAGGATCAGTGGGGTTCCGAACCGGCAGTAAAAGGGGTCCAGGCCAACTGGCAAAATAGGTATTGTAGCCCAGGAGTGGCTGATGGACCTCTTCAGCTAGTCGGGAGATGGACTGACCAATCAGTTAGTGTTTTCACTGACAACAATTTTGTTTATGAATTATTAAGAGATTATAACGTGTAACAGAGTGACCAAAAAAAAATCAGTAAGAGAATGACTGCAATAGTTCTCACAAACAGTTGCAGTAGAGCACAGTAAAGTAAAGAAAAGTAGAGTGGAGTAGAGTATAGTTTAGTAAAGAAAAGTAGAGTACAGTAATCTACTGGACTGTACTGTACTCTATTTGTTCTTGTTTGGAAGCGGAGCTCGTTAGTATAATAGCCAGTGTGTAGGATAATACCCAAACATGCAAAGGAGGATATTACATGTTTCTACCATTGTGTACCTATTTAGGATACATCACCATGAAGAGAACGACATGAACAATTATGCATTTCTGTATAGTACAAATCAGGGACCCGTTATGTCATTCTGTTACCATCATTCTGTTACCGGGTGTTGATCCACTTCATGTACTGTAGTTCAATAACCAAAATCGATTTTTTCAAATTCAAAGTGTCATATCACAGCTGACATCCGATTCGAAGTTTTTGGAAAACGTGGTGACATAAAAAAGTTAAGGAGATTTTGCTGTCATTTTGTAACCAAACTTTGCATCTGCACTGTTCCTCAAGTAAATGTGTTTTAGTAAAATGTTCAGTGGCAATTGTTTAAAAAATATAGGTGTATGGTTTGTTAAACTTTTCAATCAATGGTTTATGCTTGACGTACACGTTCAATGAAAAGGTGAGTCTCAGCTGTGGAATTGCCCTAAGGTTGAATGTCCTATCACAGATCGCCAGAGGTTGAATTTGTATGGAGATTTCATGTAATGGGGTGATGCACTGTATCCTCACTTATGAGGCCTCTAGATTCCTATATAAAAGACTATACTCACTGTTTTTACACAATGATAGTATTTCTGATTTCATAAGTTTCCATTTATATAAAATCCCAATGTCTCTGTCTCAACAGAAGGGTCATATATTCATTTATTTTAATATTGTAATATAAAATCTGTTTAAATAACTGATACCATTTTTGTCACTGAGATTGTACATTTGTATTGTAATACCAGTTAATTTATTTTAATAAAGGTGTTTAAGTCTCATTCACTGGATAAACTTTGCACACAGCTGTCATCCACTTCTGATTAATTATTCAAGGGTCAGTGTCAGCTTGGAGTTGGATCTGGTCCTTCAGCGATAAGGCTCTCTCTGACTTTCGCAACACTTTTATGAGTGCAATGGCAAGGGTAAAATGTTTCCAAACGGGCAGCAGACTGGCAGCTGGTCACATTAGTGTGACCTGGATAGTATCCAGGCACTTTCAACAGAGACCAATGACCCTCAGGCAAGGAAAGAGAAGAAAGAAAAGCACAGGGCGAGACAGAGAAATAACTACAAAAAACTGCACACTGGGCAAAAATGTGTACGATGACGTTTAATCAAAGTTGGAAAATTATTGGATTTACAAAAAGTAATCAATGTAAGGGAATTGTCTGTTTTTTACTCAAGTTTTAACCTTAATCCAAGAATGTTATTTTTTCTGTTGATTTCACATTTAATTCACATTAGTTGACAACTCAACCAAATTGAAATCAAAACTAAACATTGAACTGCGGAAAGAAGGATGGAGAGAATGAGAGCGTGAATACAACAAAGAGAGAAAGGAAGACGGTAAAGTAGCAGGTGAAAGATAAACGAAATCCCAATTTTTTTGATGAGACATTATTTCACGCTAATACTGATTTCCATACATCTTCTAGTTCAGCATGACATGGTGTGGGAGTGTGAGGGGTGTGAGACAATGACCTGCATGGAAAGATGGTCTGGCTCCCCTGGAAAAAAGGCAGGATTGGCAGACTGGCAAGATGACAGTGTTTGGAGAGTTTCCTGCCCTGTGATAACATTTGACACCAACAGGAGTATAGAGTGGCCTGTAGAGTACTCCAAGTAACTCAATCCATAATCAAATCCACAATTCCCTTTGAGGGGGGTAGACATTGTGTATAACAGGGCTACAGCCAGGTCACTAGCCCCCAACTGCATTATGTGACATGTGTCCAATGGGGTCATACCTGGTTAAGTCAATGTGAAATCAGATTACAATATCCTTTTAAAATATCAATGCCTTAATCGAAATGTATATTTCCTGCAGTGTTATTCTTGTCTCCTCAAGTCTCAAATATACAGTGAGCTCCAAATGGATTTGGACAGGGACACATGCTTTGTTTTGGCTCTGTACTCCAGCACTGGATTTGAAATTACACAATGACGATGACATTAATGCACAGACTGTCAGATTAAATGAAGGGTGTTTTACTCCGTATCCGCTTAACTGTTTGAAATGTTGATAAATTCATAAAAAATGAAAAGTCTTGAGTCAATAAGTATTCAAGCCCTTGTTATTGCAAGCCTAACTAAGTCCAGTTAAAAATGTACATAAGTTGCATGAGTTCACTCTGTGTGCAATAATAGTGTTTAACATAATTTTTGAATCATTACTTAATCTCTGTACCCTACACATACAATTATCTGTAAGATCCCCTCAGTCGAGCAGTGAATTTCAAACACAGATTCAACCACAAAGACCAGGGAGGTTTTCCAATGCCTTGCAAAGAAGGGCACCTGTTGATATATGGGTAAACAAAAAACAGCAGATATTGAATATCCCTTTGAGCATGGTGAAGTTATTAATTACACTTTGAATGGTGTATCAATACACTCAGTCACTACAAAGATACAGGCGTCCTTCCCAACTCAGTTGCCGGAGAGGAAGGAAACAGGCCAATTGTGACTTTAAACCAGTTACAGAGTGTGATAACAATATTGGATCAACAACATTGAAGTTACTCCACAATACTAACCTAATTGACAGTGAAAAGAAGGAAGCCCTGTACAGAATCAAGGCACTCAAGTAATACTGCAAAATTGTTGTGTTTGGGGCAAATCCAATACAACACATTGCTGAGTACCACTCCCCATTTTTTCAAGCATAGTGGTGGCTGCGTCATGTTATGAGTATGCTTGTAATTGTTAAGGACTGGAAAGTTTTACAGGATAAAAAATAAACATAATGGATCTAAGCACAGGCGAAATCCTAGAGGAAAACCTGGTTCAGTCTGCTTTCCACCAGACACTGGGAGATGAATTCACCTTTTAGCAGGATGATAACATAAAACACAAGGCCAAATATACACTGGACCTGCTTACCAAGAAGACAGTGGCCGAGTTACAGTGTTGACTTAAATCTACTTGAAAATCTATGGCAAGATCTGAGAATGGTTGTCTAGCAATGATCAACAACAAATTTGACTGAGCTTGAAGAATTTGGAAAGTAATAATTGGCAAATGTTGCACAATCCAGCTGTGGCAAGCTCTTAGAGAATTTCCCAGAAAGACTCACAGCTGTAATCACTGCCAAAGGTGCTTCTACAAAGTATTGCCTCAAGGGTGTGAATACTTACAGTATATAAATGAGATATCTCTGTATTTCATTTAATACATTTGCAAACATTTCTACAAATATGTTCTCACTTTGTCATTATGGGGTATTGTGTGAGAAAAAGACACGTTTAATGCATTTTAAATTCAGGCTGTAACACAACAAAATGTGGACTAAGTGAAGGGGTATGAATTCTTTCTGGGGACCACAAGTATTGGGACAAATTCAATTATATGTGTATTAAAGTAGTAAACAATGTTAAGTATTTGGTCCCATATTCATAGCACGCAATGACTACATTAAGCTTGTGACTCTACAAATTTGTTGGATGCATTTTTCAGACAAAACAACTTACATACACTGTCACGATCATTATAAGGAGTGGACCAAGATGCAGCGTGGTATGCTTCCATCCTTATTTTTGGAAGAGAAAACTTAAAGCACAAAACAATAAAGCGAATAAATGTGTGACGCTACATGCATTACAGAAAGCAACTACACACAAACTTAGTCAAGATCCCACAAATCACAATGGGGAAATGGCTACCTAAACACGATCCCCAATCAGAGACAACGATAAACAGCTGCCTCTGATTGGGAACCATAATCAGGCCAACATAGGTATATAATTCCCCTAGATAAACCACCCTTAATCACACCCCGACCTAACCAACATAGAGAATAAACAGCTCTCTATTGTCAGGGCGTGACATACACTAACACAACATTAAACAAAACTATAAACACACATACAGTACATCAATTACATATTACATTAAAAACACAAACATTTTGTATAAGAACAGCTGGCCTAAAAACAATTACACTCTTCTATGATATATACATCGATCAAGTGTTTAAACTCCACCAACGAAACTAGATCATCAAAATGTTCAGGAGAGAATTCCAGGACCACGGTGCTAAGTAACTAAAAGTATTTCTACCATGACCTGTTCTCATTTTTGTTCTCATTACTGTATTGTACATAGGCTGGTCATATACAGTAGGTCTGTACCTGTAGACTTTTCATCATCATGAAGAAAAACAATGCACAATACAGTAATTGAGTAAATTGAGTAAATGTAGACATCAAGTGGTTTGTGATGATGTGATGATGTGGCTCAGTTGGTAGAGCATGGCGTTTGCAATGCTTACAGTAGGGTTGTGGGTTCGATGGAGAACCAGTATGAAAAAGTGTGAAAATGTATGCACTCACTACTGTAAGTTGCTCTGGATAAGAGTTTCTACTAAAATGGAAAAGGAATGAATAGACCATTTAAGTTTTCAGATAGAAATAAGTTGCATTTACAAAGTATTTCAAAAAACGGGAAAACATATCAAGCAAGTATTTTCATATTCCTCAAGTATTATCAGATTAACTGTTTTGTACAGATAATTATCAGACTCAAGTTACAAATGCTGGTAAACACTCAAATACAACCCTTTACTAGTCCTGTATTAGTGGACCAATATTGACGTCTTCAGCGCTGACAAATATTCACAGCACCCCCAAACTACTTCCTGTGGCCATGACTGAAACCCTACCAGTGCATCATAACAGATCATGACACATATGAGGGTGTCATAAAGGCATATAACACTTCAAATAAACTGGAACACCACCCAGATGGGTTGTAATGAGTTGATGCCAAAATAAAAATGCTCAAGGGTCAACGACAGTACAGTAGATATCAGCCAAATGCACTTTTGATTCTGATCCCATTTGATTTCTGTGTGTCTAGACTGTGGCCATTACCCCATCTCTGTTGGCATTGCCTGATCAACTCTTTGGACCTTAATGATTCAGGGGCATGATAAAGTTACATGTACTTGCAATATCTGAGAAGAGCATTTTCGATTCCATGTACTGTAGCCCTACTGTACAGAACATATCTAAGATGGCTTAGTATGTGTCCACAGTGGGCAGTGTCAAATCTTGTCGAGTGGTTTCCGTTCTATGTGTTCTTTCTATGTGTTCTGTGTGTTTGCCAGGCTTGGCAACGAGGTAGTGGTTGAAAGGCAGTGCTTCTGGAGTCTCTGCCAGAAACTGAAACACCCAGGGGAGGGCACTGAACTGACCAGGGCCTTGCACAATATACTGTTGACAGTTGCCCATCTGAACACTGACCAACCGAAAAGCCAAGGGGACATTTCTATGCCATGGCTCAAATCAAATTGAACAACAGCTTGATGGATTCCTTGATTTGTTTCTGAACATGTTGATAATACCTTCTTAATACCATAAAGTCACACTCTGAGAAAAAATATAAAACCATACTCAAGAGCAGTGAAGGCTGTCTCTTTACCAACATGCATCTCATGTCCTAACAAAAATATGTTCAAGTGATTGGAGACATTTACCCTTGTTTCCTCAGCTTGACTGCTCATGTCAATTATTCTACCAGGCTAAACGTGTCTTGTGTGGCCATCTCTATAATCCTGTCTTGTAAAGTAGCCTAAAGAACTAGGCATTGGCTAACCATAGTGACCTGTTAAGCATGTTTGACATGTTCAGCTTTAATGCCCCTACGAAAAAAGATTGCAGTCAGAGTGTAGTATAACCCTAGTACACTAGAGTGTAGTATAACTGCAGTATGCTGCAAATACTGCGTCCGAAATAACAGTTTATTTACTGCAGTAATTTTGCAGTGTAACTGCAGTTAGAGTTCTGTATAACGTACACTGTAGTTATTCTGCAATTACTGCGTCCAAAATACCACAGACGACTGCAGTTACTGCAATCTTTTTTTTGTAAGGGTGGTGCTAAAAGTAAAACATCTATAATAATTTCATAGCGGGGCGGGCTGTCAGATGTGATGGAAATGGTCAAAACACAACCGTTGATCACTGCCGACATCACGTGCCTGTCCAGTAAATACACACCGTGAGACAGTGACAGTGCCCGTCCAGTGTTAATCGTGCCTGCCTCCTTCAGGCCCAAGTGTTAGTTAGACTGTGCCAAATTCGCATCCACTTAGGTTATTTTCCAGGAGCGCATCGGTTTGTAAATAAAAATACACCGCCCACCCCCTCCCATACTGACTGTGACTGGCTCCTCCCATACGGGTTAAATGCGCGCTCGGTGCTTCAATTCAGTACAGTGGAAGGCAGTCAAGATAGAGGAGCTGTAGAGTTTACAAACTTTAAAGCAGCAAGTATTTCCAAGTCTTGTAATCTGTAATCTGAGCCACAGTTATGAAGACCATACTTGCTGCCTACTCCGGTGCTCTAAAAGGTAGGATATGCACCCTCATTCAAAATGCACTGCAAACAAATTGCACACAGACTTCAGTCATCCTATCAAGCGGCAGTAATTTGATAATCGGCAGTCATTTTATAATTGGATCATCTCCACTATTTTCCAAATCCTGTGTTGGCGTGTAATCCGTTTTCGTGAGATGAAGAAGCAGCTTGCTAAACATTAAAATATGACAGAACTATGGCAGCCCAAAACATAATCAGAAGTTTGTTGGGATGCTGTTTGTTGTGGATGCAATACGTCATTGTCATGTAAACCATTTGTTCTGAAAGACATCAGATAAGCCAACACATTGGTGTGCTGTGAAGAGTGTATTTTGGCACAGTAGTTTTCATACATGTTGTTTGTATATTTTTAGGGGTCTGATCTGTGAAGGAAGAGAAGTGAAAAAGTGTACACCAGGGCCTAGTTCAGTAGGCAAGTGTGAACGTTGAAGATATACAGTACATATCATGAATGGGGCTTACAAGTTCATTTATTTTACATGCCAGAGAGCCTCAAATTTGTTCAACATAATATAGTTATATCAGCAACTTTCCACAACGCTGTGCCCTGCTGAATGCTGCCCGGTAAGGGGCAAGATGTGGGGTCAGTGACTGATTCACTGTGTAGTATCCCTAGTCTACATCAAGTCTTTGACCCCCTGAGGCTGATACTGCCCAGTAGCCCTGATTTCGAAACCCTTCGCATTATTGACTTAATTATGCAAGTGTGGGACAGAGCGCAGAACGGACAGTGTTTTGTTTGACAGCACGACAGTGTTATTTAGTCCATTAAGATTGGTTTACGTGGTTGTGTTGTCCCGTGGCATTGGAAAGATCTGCTGATGAGGCACTATGATCACTATGATTGAGTAGATTAAGCAGTGTCCCCTCAGTGGCTCGCTCTTGTTCTGGTCTGTCACTACTTCTATATACGTCAGTGGAGGACTATCCTCAGTGAATTTCATAAAAAATAGTGACATTAAAATTATTATTTTTAGACAATTTTATGTTTATTTTAGTTATTTATTAAACACACTGTGTTGCTATGAAGGTCTACAGTAGCCTCAACGGCACTGTAGGGTAGCACCATGGTGTAGCCGGAGGACAGCTAGTCATTTTCAAGTGTCTTCACCTGTCTATCTTATTTAAAATACATTTAAAAAACTCTGGAACTTCAAAGGTCATTTTTAAAGGCTTAAAAATCCATTCAGCTATTTTGGCACAGTGACTCACTACCCAAACCAGACCCAAGTAGCTAAGAGACATGATGGCCTCCTACTGCTGTCTTGTGGATGAGCTGGGAATCAGACATATATTTACATCAATGGATAGATAGACTTACGATTTCATTTTATATCTATGTCGTTCCTATAAGACAAAGTTTTGTTTGGTTTGCTGCATCAGGCTTCGTAGTAGTCACATTCTGACACGTGTATCTGAATCCCACCGTTCTTACCCCTCCCCCCCTCCACAGTAGTCGCTAGTGCGCAATGAGACAAGGATATCCCTACCGGCCAAACCCTCCCTAACCTGGACGACGCTAGGCCAATTGTGCGTTGCCCCATGGACCTCCCGGCTGCGACAGAGCCTGGGCGCGAACCTGGAGTCTCTGGTGGCACTGCGATACAGTGCCCTAGAGGCCCGATCTTACCTTTCTAAGACTAATAGCTTTTGAACCGAAATGTACACTGAGGGTTTTATACAATATTTTGCGTTAAGTGTGTGCCCTCTGGCTACTACACCACACAATCCAGGTGTATGTGTGTTTATACCTGTGTGTGTAACTCTTCACATTCCTTGCTGTTCCATAAGGTGTATTTTTATCTGCTTTTTAAATCCAATTTTACTGCTTGCGTGAGTTACTTGATGTGGAATAATTTTCCATGTAGCCATGGCTCTATGCAGTACTGTGCTCCTCCCATAGTCTGTTCTGGACTTGAAGAGACCTCCGGTAGCATGTCTTACGGGGTTTGCATGGGTGTCCGAGCTGTGTGCTAGTAGTTTAAACAGACAGCTCGGCGCATTCAACATTCTTACAAAAACAAGTAGTGGTGACGTCAATCTCTCTTCTACTTTGAGCCATGAGTGATTGACATGCATGTTATAAATTTTAGCTCTGCGTGTACATTTTAAGCGCCAGTCATGCTTCCCAGAACTCTGGGCCAGTTGTAATTTTCCCAAGTCCCTCTTTGTGGCACCTGACCACACAACTGGGAAGTAGTCCAGGTGCAACAAAACTAGGGCCTGTAGGACCTGCCTTGTTGTTGTCAAGAAGGCAGAGCAGTGCTTTATTATGGGGAGAGGTCTTGCCATCTTAGACAGGTAACTCTCAATCCACAATGGGGTGTGAAGTCATAATGAAGGGCAAGAGACAGGTCTCAAGGCTTAAAAATGCTTCTTTAACAAACATGGGTGTGTGCCATTCAGAGAGCGAATGGGCAAGATGCAAGATTTGCCAGGTGCACTGGTTTGAGTGTGTCAAAAACTGCTGGATATTTCTCACTCAACAGCTTCCCCTGTGTATCAAGAATAGTCCACCACCCAAAGGATATCCAGCCAACTTGACACAACTGTGGGAAGCATTGGCGTCAACATGGGCCAGCATCCCTGTTGAATGCCTTCGACGCCTTGTAGAGTCCATAGCCCGACTAATTGAGGCTGTTCTGAGGGCAAAAGGGGTGGTGCAACTCTATTAGGAAGGTGTACTTAATATTTTGTCAACTCAGTGTACATGTCGCTGTCAGGACTGTGGCTCTGCTCTTTATGAGTAGTGATCAGACCATGGTGGTAAGTGGCTCTGTCTCTATAGCAATTGCAGTGGCATAAGGAATTTGACGTGATCTGTGATGTTTATTGCTTGTGGTCTGTTTGATCACAGCGCTTTGTAAGGGATGAACATTTTGTTCATTTTCTCTCTAGTTTCTAATCTAATGTCCCTTGTTTGTGTATTTGTCAGACTTTGAGAACCTGGGGAAAGGTTTGACAGTTTATTATTTTCATATTCTAGTCTTCTCACTGACTACAACTGACTTAATCGATTGATGTGGATGTACTGTACAGTATGACTCATTTATGACCCTGTCTATCTTCTCTAGGCACAGGCTATAGCATCCTCTCGTCCCTGCAGGACCTGCCCTCCCCTCCATGGCCTGCCCTTCGATCCAAGATGGAGAAACATCTTCAGGTCATCGCAGTTCTTCAGTGGGTCATCTCCTTCCTCGCCATGGGTGAGTATGTGACTGGAGCTCTGTGTGGCTCTAACTACACTACACAAAAATATAAACACAACATGTCAAGTGTTGGTCCCATGTTTTTATGAGCTGAAATAAAAGATTGAAATGTTCCATAAGCACAAAAAGCTTTTTTCTCTCAAATGTTGTGCACAAATTTGGTTACATCCCTGTTAGTGAGCATTTCTCCTTTGCCAAGGTAATCCATCCACCTAACAGGTGTGGCATATCAAGAAGCTGATTAAACAGCATGATCATTACACAGGTGCACCTTGTGCTGGGGACAATAAAAGCCACTGAAATGTGCAGTTTTGTCACAACATAATGCCACAGATGACCCAAGTTTTGAGGGCGTGTGTAATTGGCATGCTGACTGCAGGAATGTCCAACATAGCTGTTGCCAGATAATTGAATGTTCAATTCTCTCCATAAGCCACCTCCAATGTTGTTTAGAGAATTTGGCAGTCCGTCCAACTGGCCTCACAACCGCAGACCACATGTAACCACGCCAGCCCAGGACCTCCACATCCGGCTACTTCACCTGCAGGAATATCTGAGACCAGCCACCTGGATAGCTGATTAATTTGTGGGTTTGCACAACCAAAGAATGTCTGCACAAACTGTCAGAAACCGTCTCAGGGAAGCTGATCTGCGTGCTCGTCGTACTTCCCGGGGTCTTGACCTGTCTGCAGTTCAGTATCCTGACTGACTTCAGGAGGCAAATGCTCACCTTTGATGGCCACTGGCATGCTGGAGAAGTGTGCTCTTTACGGATAAATCCCAGTTCAACTGTACTGGGAAGATGGCAGACGGCGTCGTGTGGGCAAGTGATTTACTAATGTCAATGTTGTGAACAGAGTGTCCCATGGTGGGGTTATGGTATAGGCAGACATAAGCTATTGACAATGAACACAGTTGCATTTTATCGATGTCAATTTGAATGTGCAGAGATACCGTGATGAGATCCTGAGGCCTATTGTTGTGCCATTCATCTACCACCAACACCACATGTTTTAGCATGATAATGCACGGCCCCATGTCGCAAGGATCTGTACACAATTCTTGGAAGCTGAAAATGTCACGGTTCTTCCGTGGCCTGAATACTCGCCTGACATGTCACCCGTTGAGCATGTTTGAGATGCTCTGAATCTGTGTACGACAGTGTGTTCCAATTCCCGCTAATATCCAGCAACTTTGCACAGCCATTGAAGAGGAGTGGGACAACATCCCACAGGCCACAATCAACAGCCTGATCAAACCTATGTGAAGATCTGTTGCGCTGCATGAGGCGAGTGATGGTCATACCAGTTACTGACTGGTATTCTGATACCTTAAAAAGGCAGGGGCATGTATCTGCGACCAACAGATGCGTATCTGTATTCATGTGAAATCCATAGATTAGGGCCAAATTAATTTATTTCAATTGACTGATTTCCTTAAATGAACTGCAATTCGTAAAATATTAGAAATTGTTGCGTTTTTATATTCTTGTTCAATATTGTAGTTACTGAAGGATATAGTGGCCCTGTGGTCTCATACTGTAAGTCTCCAACAAGGACATCAAGCCTGTAAGCTCGCTCTCTTATTACAAGAGGTTTTCTGAGAATAAATGATTCATTGGTGGGCCGTAGGGATGTTTCTGTTAGTTTGTATGTCCCAGAATTTCAGATTGCAGTATACATTTATGGTGTTTGTGTGGAAATAAGGGATAAGGAGAATGTTGCATTTGAAAAATATTTAGTGAAGTGTGGTACAGTGCAGGTGCTGAATAGCTGTTCCTCTGCTCTCTCTCCTATCTGACCACATAGGCATCAGCTGCACTGTGCTGTTAATCTACATGTTCTGCACAGACCTCTGGGTGATCGCTGCCATGTACACTACCTGGCTAATCTTCGACTGGAACACCCCCAAACAAGGCAAGTACCACGGTCCCTCAAACCGGCTCTTAACACTGGTCAGGTTGAGAGGGTTCTTCCCCGTCAGCCCTGGGATTTGAACTGGCAACCTTTCAGCTACTTAATGGCTGCCGTTGTCCTATTGTGGTTAAATTGTGCCCTTCTATACAGTGTCTTCAAAGTATTCAGACCCCTTGACTTTTTCCACATTTTGTTAGGTTACAGCCTTATTATAAAATGTATTGCATTGTTTTTTCCCCCCCTCAATCTACACACGATACCCCATAATGACGAAGCAAAAACATGTTTAGAAATTTTTGCTAATTTATTACAAATAAGAACCGGAAACATCACATTTAAATATGTATTCAGACTCTTTACTCAGTACTTTGTTGAAGCACCTTTGACAGCGATTACAGCCTCGAGTCTTTTTGGGTATGACGCTACAAGCTTGGCACACCTGTATTTTGAAGTTTCTCCCATTCTTCTATGCAGATCCTCTCAAGCTCTGTCAGGTTGGAGGCGGAGCGTTGCTGCACAGCTATTTTCAGGTCTCTCCAGAGATGTTGAAGTCCAGGCTCTGGCTGTGCCACTCAAGGACATTCAGAAACTTGCTCTGGAGCAGGTTTTAATCAAGGATCTCTGTACTTTGCTCAGTTTACCTTTTTTTCTGATTCCTGACTTGTCTCCCAGTCTCTGCCGCTGAAAAACATCCCCACCGCATGCTGCCACCACCATGCACCATCCCTACGGTGGAGCCAGGTTTCCTCCAGACGGGACGCTTGGCATTCAGGCCAAAGAGTTCAACCTTGGTTTCATCAGAACAGAGTATCTTGTTTCTCATGGTCTCAGTCTTCAGGTGCCTTTTGGCAAACTCCAAGCGGGCTGTCATGTGTTTTTTACAGAGTGGCTGTCTGGCCTTCTGGCCACTCTAGCATAAAGGCCTGATTGGTGGAGTTCTGCAAAGATGGTTGTCATTCTGGAAAGTTTTGCCATCTCCACAGAGGAGCTCTGTCAGTGACCATCGGGTTCTTGGTCACCTCCTTGACCAAGGTCTCTTTCTTTAGATTTTTCCCATGATAAGCACATAGGCACTGAGCTTGAAGGTAGGCCTTGAAATACATCCACAGGCACACCTCCAATTGACTCAAATGATGTCAATTAGCCTATCAGAAGCTTATAATGCATGACATAATTTTCTGCAATTTTCCAAACTGTTTAAAGGCACAGTCCAGCAGAGGTAACTCTGGGTCTTTCTTTCCTGTGGTGGTCCTCATGAGAGCCAGTTTCATCATAGCGCTTGATGGTTTTTGTGACTGAACTTGAAGACACTTTCAAAGTTCTGGACATGTTCTGTATTGTCTGACCTTCGTGTCTTAAAAAGTATTGATTGACTGTAATTTTTCTAATGCTTATTTTAGCTCTTCTTGCCATAATATGGACTTGGTCTTTAACCCTATTTGGTAATCTTGTCACTATAGCACTGATTGGCGTAAATGCATTAAGAAGGAAAGAAATTCCGCAAACTAACTTTTAACAAGGCACACCTGTTAATTGAAATTCATTCCAGGTGACGACCTCATGAAGCTGGTTGAGAGAATGCTAAGTGTGCAAGGTTGTCATCAAGGCAAAGGATGGCTACATGTATTCTTCAAACATATTTTGATTTGTTTAATACTTTTATGGTTACTACCTGATTCCATATGTCTATTTCACAGTTTTGATGTCTTTACTATTATTCTACAATGTGTAAATCTAAAGAAAAACACTTGAATGTGTAGGTGTGTCTAAACTTTTGAATGTGTAGGTGTGTCTAAACTTTTGACTGGTAGTGTGTGTGTGTGAAACTGATGTAATTTCAGAAGCAGTGGTTTGTGTCTGTGACTATAAGGAGCTGTGCTAGGAAATTGAGTTAATTGGCACTATGTTACTGTTTATTTACATGAATCATTGTGTGGGTTACATGATTTATTATTCTGACTGGAGATCTATCCTTTACCTCGGTTTTCTCAGGTGGCAGGAGGTCCTCTTGGGTGAGGAACTGGACTGTGTGGACTTACTTCAGAGATTACTTTCCCATCAGGGTGAGTGGAAAAGAATAGGCCTAACATTTTTAAAGGTATAGTGTGTTCAATGTTCAATGCTATGTAGCATCTTGACCTCTTATATTTTGAGGATGTATAAACAAATAAAAGTGGGTTTTCACTAGTCAGTGTCTAAGCGGTGTCATAAGGCCAGATAATTAGGTTTGCTATCAAACTGGAAATTTGTGATGGAATACAACATAGATATGCCTGCCTGTACAGATGCTAAAATGTGCTTTTTCTGGTCAGATACAAAGTCAAAGAGCATCAATGGTTTTTATTGATTGTGTGATGTCGCACAAGCTTGACCATAACCTTATCTGTGACTGTATCCAGTGTCCGCTGTTGGTTCCTGTTCCCTGATGATGCAATAAGGAGTTGACGTGTCAGTTGAAAGGATAGGCTTTGCCCCGCCTGATAGGCGACAGCTCATCGCTGAGTTTTTTTTTTTTTTTTTTTTTTTTTTTTTCCCCCTGACTATTATTGCGCTCCTCCGCCCCTGGAGATTGTTGGGAGACACGTTCTCTTGGTATCCTAACAGCAAGCAATTTTTTGCCTTATGATTTTTTTGGCAAGTTCCTCTTGTGCTTTCTCGCGCTGCTCTCCTGACCAAGGAATGAATTAGCTGAGTTGTTTGTATGCCTTCACACTCTTCATGAATATCAATGAACCAACGGCATTCAAATGACATCTGCTATGTTTAATTGTCGTTCAGCTATTTAAGTGTTTAAAATTGAGCATTTTAGAAACATTAACCCTACAATAAATGTTTTACCATACAATCGTTTTCACTCATACATAGAAAGTATAGTCAAAGGCTCTTAAAGCCTTTGACCGATTTTTAAGAATAAAGGTAGTCTTAACCATAATGACTCAATTATTGACAGTTAACAGCCAGGGGGATTCAACTGTGTGTGTTGCCTCTGGAGCTTGGACTTTGGCCCTGCTTGTGATCCATACTTTGAGCACTGACTGTTTCTGTCTGAGTGGCTTGATGATCACTTATTTGCATCAAGTAGCTCTGACGCAAACTGAATAAGATGGCTGTGTTTGATAACATGTCTCTGCATCGATTTGAGGCTTACAGTATTGTCATTTTTTGGGTTGGTAATCAGGCTGATGTTTTGTGATGTGGAGTTAAGGGGCTTCAGTTGTTGGGTTTTCTGACTCAGACTCACTGTATGCCAGGTATTGCTAGGGCTTGAGACACATTAGAAACTTCACATGTCAACATCCTGCTTCAGATGAATGGCTGCTTAACTTGTTTTAGCTTGTGCAACTAATGCAGTTGATGTCAGGCCTGGCTGGTGTCAGTGCATGCAGGGACGGTGGCTTACATCTTGCAGTGCCAGCAAGGGCTCCTTCTCTCTTCCACTTACCACATGTATGTTATCAAATACAGCAGTGGCTGGTTATTGGCTGAATTACTGGGGCACAAGGTGGTTGGAGTTGTCATGCTGCTTTGTTGACAAATATAATCTAGTTTTTTTTATTTTTTAAATAAAAAGAATAAATATTCTCAGATTTGTGCATTTGAGCAACAGCATAAATACACATTTTACTTTTGTATATCAAAAACTGAATAACCACTGCTACACATGCTGCCACTGTTTTTAAACAGATTAGATTATACTATTTAGACCGAGCAGTCAGCTCACAAAAAATCGAGTGCACCAGGATGGCTAGCTAACAATGTCACAAAGCATGATGCGCTAGCCAGTTAACTTTCATTCTGAAATAACTTAATATTTCCGAGTTCGTCAGATATTAGTTTAGAAAGCTCCAATGCCAATTTTAAGTCTATCTAGCGAGCTCCTTATCAAAGGTACACAACATGACCAAAATTATGTGGCATTTCAATTCATCCCAAAGGCGGTTGATGGGGTTGAGGTAAGGGCTCTGTGCAGGCCAGTCAAGTTCTTCCACACTGATCTTGACAGATTTCTGTATGGACCTCTCTTTGTGCACATGGGCATTTTGGAAGCACAGAATCATCGAGAATGTCATCGTATGCTGTAGCGTTAAAATTTCCCTTCACTGGAATTAAGGGGACTTGCCGAAACAGCCCCAGACCGTTATTTCTCTTCCACCAAACTTTACAGTTGACACTATGCAATGGGGCAGGTCGCTTTCTTCTGGCACCCACCAAATCCAGATTCGTCCGGACTGTCAGATGGTGAAGTGTGATTCATCACTCCAGGGAAGGCGTTTCCACTCGTCCAGAGCTTTACACCTATCTAGCCGACGCTTGGCATTGCGCACAGTGAGCTTAGGCTTGTGTGTGTGTGTGGCTGCTCAGCCATGGAAACCCATTTAATTTCATGAAGCTCCCGGCAAACAGTTATTGGTCTGACGTTGCTTCCAGAGGCAGTTTGGAACTCAGTAGTGAATGTTACAAACCGAAGACACTTTTTACACGCTTCAGCATTCTGCAGTCCTGTTCTGTGAGCTTGTGTGGCCTACCACTTTGTGGCTGAGCCATTGTCACTCCAAGAGAATTCTCGTTGGTTATTGTCAATGCCGTGTATATCCCACCCCAAGCAGATATCACAACGGCCCTCCGAGTCCAGTGAAGTTCCTTATGTAAACTGTAAACCATATCCCGAGGCTGCATTTATTGTAGCTGGGGATTTAACAAAGCAAATATGAGAACGAGGCTACCTAAATTTTGTCAGCATATTGATTTTAGCACTCATGCGGGCAATACACTGGATCACTGCTACTCTAACTTCCGCGATGTATCCAAGGCCCTCCCTTGCCCTCCCTTCGGCAAATCCGACCACGACTCCATTTTGCTCCTACCGTCCTATAGGCAGAAGTTTCAAGATTGTTTTGATCACACTGACTGGGAAATGTTCCGGGCAGCCTTTGAGAATAACATTGATTTATTCGGTGAGTGAGTTTGTAAGGAAGTGCATTGGAGATGTTGTACCCACTGTGATTATTAAAACCTACCCTAACCAGAAACCGTGGATAGATGGCGGCATTCACACAACAAAGCGCAAACCACCACATTTAACCATGAAAAGATGACTGGGAATATGGCCGAATATAAACAGTGTAGTTAGGCAATCAAACAAGCGAAATGTCGGTATAGGGACAAAGTGGAGTTGCAATTAAACAGCTCAGACAGAAGACTTATGTAGCAGGGTCTACAGACAATTACGGACTACAAAACCAGCCACGTCACAAACGCCATCATTTTGCTTCCAGACAAACTAAGCGCCACTTTGCCTGCTTTGAGGATAATACTGTGCCATTGACGCGGCCCACTACCAAGGACTGTGGGCCCCTCTCCTTCTCCGTGGCCAACGTGAGTAAGACATTTAAACGTGTTAACCCTCGCAAGGCTGCTGGCCCAGATGGCATCCCTAGCCATGTCCTCAGCATGTGCAGACCAGCTGTCTGGTGTGTTTAGACATATTCAATCACTCCCTATCCCAGTCCCAAGAAGGCAAAGATAACTAAATAACTATTGCTCTGTACCACTCACTTCTGTCATCATGAAGTGCTTTTGAGAGACTAGTCATGGATCATATCACCTTCACTTTACCTGCCACCCTAGACCCATTTCAGTTCGCATACTGCCCCAACAGGTCCACAGATGATGCAATCACCATCACGCTGCCCTATCCCATCTGGACGAGGAATACCGATGTAAGAATGCTTTTTATTAACTCTAACTCAGCATTCAACACCATGGTACCCTCCAAGCTCATCATTAAGCTTGAGGCCCTGGGTCTCAACCCTGCCCTATGCAATTGGGTCCTAGCCTTTCTGACGGGCCGCCACCAGGTGGTGAATGTAGGAAACGCCACCTCCGCTTTGCTGATCCTCAACACTGGGGCCCCACAAGGCTGTGTGCTCAGCCCCCTCCTGTACTCCCTGTTCACTCATGACTGCGTGGCCATGCACGCCTCCAACTCAATCATCAAGTTTGCAGACGACACAACAGTAGTGGGCTTGATTACCAACAACGACGAGACAGTTTACAGGGAGGAGGTGAAAGCACTCGGGTGTGGTGTCTGGGAAACAATCTCTCACTCAATGTCAATAAATCAAAGGAGATGATTGTGGACTTCAGGAAACAGCAGCGGGAGCACCTCCCTATCCACATCGACGGGACAGCAGTGAAGAAGGTGGAACGTTTTTAAGTTCCTCTGCGAACACATCACAGACAAACTGAAATGGTCCACCCACACAGACAGTGTGGTGAAGGTGTAACAGCGCCTCTTCAACCTCAGGAGGCTGAAGAAATTTGGCCACCTAAAACCCTTACAAACTTTTACAGATGCACAATTGAGAGTATCCTGTCAG
Organism: Oncorhynchus masou masou; assembly: GCF_036934945.1. Classification (NCBI taxonomy): domain Eukaryota; kingdom Metazoa; phylum Chordata; class Actinopteri; order Salmoniformes; family Salmonidae; genus Oncorhynchus; species Oncorhynchus masou. The sequence goes on along the minus strand of NC_088222.1, from coordinate 33,648,948 downwards.
GCTGTATCACCGCCTGGTACGGCAATTGCACCGCCCTGAACCGCAAGGCTCTCCAGAGGGTGGTGCGGTCTGCACAACGCATCACCGGGGGCAAACTACATGCCCTCCAGGACACCTACAGCACTCGATGTCACAGGAAGGCCAAAAAGATAATCAAGGACAAGAACCACCTGAGCCACTGCCTGTTCACCCTGCTTCCATCCAGAAGGCGAGGTCAGTACAGGTGCATCAAAGCTGGACCATCAGACTGTTAAACAGCCATCACTAACACAGAGACTGCTGTCTACATCCAGACTTGAATCATTGGCCACTTTAATAAATGGATCACAAGTCACAGTAAATAATGCCACTGTAATGTTTACATATCTTACATTACTCAGCTCATATGTGTATATACTACATTTTTTACCATCTATTGCATCTTGCCTATGCTGCTCGGTCATCTATATATTTATATGTACATATATTCACCATTCTGTATTTATTTATCTTGCTCCTTGGCACCCCAGTATCTCTACTTGCACATTCATCTTCTGCACATCTACAATTCCAGTGTTTAATTGCTATATTGTAGTTACTTTGCCACCATGGCCTATTTATTGCCTTAACTCCTTTATCTTACCTCATTTGCACTTACTGTAGACCATTTTGTTCTACTGTATTATTTACTGTTTTGTTTATTCCATGTGTAACTCTGTTATGTGTCGAACTGCTATGCTTTATCTTGGCCAGGTTGCAGTTGCAAATGAGAACTTGTTCTCAACGAGCCTACCTGGTTAAATAAAGGTGAAATAAAAAAACATGTTCTTATTCCATCCCTTTCAGATTTGTGTGATTTAGGTAGTCGTTGTGGAATTGTTAGAGATTACTGCACTGTCGGAACTAGAAGCACAAGCAGTTCACTACACTCCAATTAACATCTGCTAACCATTTGTATGTGTCCAATAAAATGTTACTTGATTTAGACCTTTACAATAACGGCATTTACAGTTGACCGGGGCCACTCTAGCAGGGCAGAAGTATTGCGTCTCTGTAATGGAACTACTGTTCACACTATATCTGCCCTGTGAACCGTAACTCCATCGACTACCTCCTCTCTCAGAATGGAACTGGCTTCTACTCCTGCATTGTTTGCTGTTTGTGGTTTTAGGCTGGGTTTCTGTACAGCACTTTGATATATCAGCTGATGTAAGAAGGGCTATATAAATAAATTTTATTTTATTCAGTGGAAACGTGCAGGTAAACATCCGACACACAGCACATTTTATTGCCTTATTTGCCTGTGAAATATTTTATTACTTGTGTGAAAGATGTCTTATATCAGGGCTAAAATGAAAAGCTGTTCCATTTACAGGAAAATAGTCTTACCACATCCTCTAAACCTCCTCTCCTCTGAGACTGGTATGATTAGACTGTACTATCATGTCTCTTTTTGTCAACTTTTTTTCCAGCTCATCAAGACACACAACCTGCTGCCCAGCCGAAACTACATCTTTGGGTACCACCCCCATGGGATCTTCTCTTTCGGAGCCTTCTGTAACTTTGGGACTGAGGCCACTGGATTCTCCAAGAAGTTCCCGGGCATCAAGCCTTCTCTTGCCACCCTGGCTGGAAACTTCCGGATGCCAATCCTTAGAGACTATCTCATGTCTGGGGGTGAGATGGTTTCTGGGAGTTTTGTCCCTCTGAAGAGGCTGCCTCTTCTCTCTTTAAACTGCTGATAACAGCCCTTCAGCTTCAGACTGTAATTTGGCAGAACTCTTGAGCTTTGTCCTATTACGCAGCCAGGACACAACAGCCAGCCTCTGTCTTCCAACCTGTATATGCTGAGCTCACTATTGTAGGGAGCTGCTTCTGTCAAAAGCTAACAGTGCAGGTTATCTTAATTTGGTCATTTAGAGTAGTATTGCGGTGTAATGTAAAATTTACAGCAATAATATGTGTAGGTGCTCAACCAGTATGCATTTTCTCTTAAATAATGTCTATTGAAAACGAACTTTATGGTTTGGTCTTTGGGCCCATGTTTGATTGCTGAGCCTAACCCCATTCTCTCCCATGCGTTAGGTATCTGCCCAGTGAACCGTAACTCCATCGACTACCTCCTCTCTCAGAATGGAACTGGCAACGCAGTGGTCATCGTTGTTGGGGGAGCAGCAGAATCTCTGGACTGTGCTCCAGGCATGAATTCTGTCACCCTGAATAAACGCAAGGGATTTGTGAGGCTGGCCCTCCAGCAAGGGTGAGAGTAGAGCGCAAACATTCTGTCATACACAAATCCTGGCTATACACTACATGAGCAATAGTATGTAGTCACCTGCTCGTTGAACATCTCATTCCAAAATCATGGCCATTAATATGGAGTTGGTTCCCCCTTTGCTGCTTTAACAGCCACCACTCTTCCGGGAAGGCTTTCCACTAGATGCTGGAACATTGCTGCATGGACTTTCTTCCATTCAGAGCATGAGTGAGGTCAGGCACTGATGTTGGGCAATTAGGCCTGGGAAGTCGGCGTTCCAATTAATCCTTAAGGTGTTCGATGGGGTTGAGGTCAGGGCTCTTCGCAGGCCAGTCAAGTTCTTCCATACCGATCTCGACAAACCATTTCTGTATAAACCTCACTTTGGCCACGGGGGTATTGTCATGCTGAAACAGGAATGGGCCTTCCCCAAACTGTTACCACAAAGTTGGAAGCATTGAATAGTTTAGAATGTCATTGTATGCTGTAGCTTTAAGATTTCCCCTCACTGGAACTAACTAGTCCGAACCATAAAAATAAAAAACAGCCACAGACCATTATTCCTCTTCCACCAAACCTTACAGTTGGCGCTATGCATTGGGGCAGGTAGCGCTCTCCTGGTATCCGCCGAACCCAGATTCGTCTGTCGGACTGCCAGATGGTCAAGTGTGATGATTCACTCCAGAGAACCTGTTTCCAATGCTTCAGAGTCCAATGGCGGTGCTCTTTACACCACTCCAGCCAATGCTGGAAGGTTGATGCTGAAATTGCCAAATCAACTCATTTTGAAGGGGTGTCTGCATACTTATTTGTATAAAGTGTACCTGTTACACACATCAATTGATCTGACGACATGGTGTTTGTTTTTATGTAAGACATCTCATTGGGCAGCACAGACATGGGTGTCATTATGACCAATTGGATTGAATCGAGATAATTGGCTCAACAATAGGTTTGATTGGCACCAGGGTTGGGTTAAGTCTAAAAATTATATTCTAAATTCCCCCTCCCTGAAAATTCAATTTAATTGAAGGTCAATCTTTGAATTCAGACATTCATTTCCTCTCAATTCCAATGTTGGGTCAATTCCAAGGATTCAATTTCTAATGCAATATTATCCCTGAAAATTCCAATTTCCTCAGGCTTTCAGGCTGATCATGTCATTGTTCAGACAACCTAGCTATATTGAAATTATTTAAATTGTAGTCAATTTGTGATACTAAGTTTATTAACTGCGAAATTTACAAATATTGAATTCTAATTAAATTCAAAGTCAAAACGGTCTAATTTCAACATTGTTAAAATTATATTGAATTCAATGTAAATTCTTCACTTCATGAGTGAATTTAATTGGTATTTTAAATTGGAATTGACCACAACCCTGATTGGCACACACTCACTCGTGTGGTAATTGGTCCTCAATATCTCAGAGCTCCTCCTGGCATAGAGTACACACACCCGGGTCAAGGCCAAAGGATGGACTCCATCAGATTGGGACTCCTGAGAACACTGTTTCAGCACACTGAGTGAGCTGGCATAGACCAGATCAGACTAACTGGGAATCCCACTCTATTCCAGGGCCATTAGGCTGCCATTTTGACTTGCTCAAGCCTACTTCAGTGATAAATATTGTCTGATGGTGAATTGTAGATACGCTGGTTCACAGTGTCTTAGAGGTTGTATAAAATGTTATGTAGAGTAGACCCTCATTCATTACAACCTTCGATAACATGCATGATTGCTAATTTCTCCCGGCATGTACAGTACGTATCTGGGTCACTGGCTCATATTTTTAGGACCTCCTAAGACAAGTGGCATGTAGGCCTATGTTACCCTGGCTAAATGCTTCCCAAATGTTCCTTTTCTAAATTCCTCATAATGTGTTTTCATGACAATGTTTAAATAATTAGAGCAGGGAAGCTCCAAAACAAGTCAGCTCATCATTGAGATCAGATGATATCCATTATGCCCTATGAGTAACTTCTAAAGACTAATGTAAACCTTTGCTCTCTGTCAGGTCCGACCTGGTGCCGGTCTACTCCTTTGGGGAGAACAATGTGTACAAGCAGGTGATCTTTGAGGAGGGAACATGGTGTCGGCTAGCTCAGAAGCGGCTGCAGAAGATTCTGGGCTTTGCTCCCTGTCTGTTCCATGGCTGTGGCCTCTTCTCTGACTCCTGGGGAATGGTGCCTTACAATAAACCCATCACCACCATCGGTGAGAAACCCTCTCCAAGACCCCACTGACAGTATCTAACAGGCATTTAGTTTCTGGTAGTGATCCAGTCCATGTGTTTGATGCTATTCGCTCTGTTCCGGCCATTATTATGATCCATCCTCCCTTTAGCCATGTATCTTATTGATCTTATCTATCAAAATATATGCTCAACTCAAATTGTTCTGTCAGCCAGGATCTGTAGATTTGTCTATCTGTAAAAATCTTCAGTAATTACAATGCTAGGTCGGGGTTATGGTTACTACCATGCAGTTCAAGGGCAACTCTTGCTCCTCTGTGTTAACAGAACCATCCACAGTCAAAATGTTCTCTCCCCTGCATCAAGGCCATGTTCATGTTAAATGTTGCAGTTCGTCAAACCAAAAAGTTACATTTTGTGGATATTGATTTTGACCCCCTTCTCTTAGTGGGTGAACCGATCACGGTACCAAAGGTTGAGGAGCCTACTCGGGATATGGTGGAACTGTACCATGCCATGTACATCAAGTCCCTCAGGAGCCTCTTTGACAAGTATAAGACCCGCTTTGGATTGAAAGAGAGTGACATCCTGCACATCCAATGAGAAAAGAGTGAGCGGGACCCCCTCAGAACTGCGGCAGCTGTTTGTTCAGCCTCGACACCCCATTCACATGCATGGATCTGATTGATTGTCTTTGGAATTCAATCGATATACATAAAGTTGTGGGTGTGTGTATAAACCCACCCGCGCGCTCATCCTCATCCAGTATACAAGGTTCACGTCCCTACTCCACTCAGGGTGAAAATGGCAGGTTTTAATGTTTTAGGTTGCTTTACTATTCCGCCTGACCTAGTCAGGGACTAGGACTATCTTAAATGTCTCCGAATGGAGACTCTTCAGCATATGCCACATTTATAGATATGTTCCATGACAGAAGAGATGAGGGAGTATAGTTTGATAAGATCACTTGCTTTCATGTGCAGTGGAACTCCCACTAGGTGGCACTAGAAGGCTATACGCACACACACAAGCACCATGTTTGTTTCCCCCATGTATCCATGTAGTTGTCCCATATATTAGGACCTAAAAACAAGTTCAATATCAGATGTTTTGAGGCCTTTTTTATTTTTTGCTAAATGCACAAACAATGCAATTGTAATGGTATGGCCTCACTCAGAAGTTAATATAGTGTGATAATTGAGCCAAAGAGCTGATGGGTGTCCCCTCCCAGCACACAAATACTTCATTGAAACTGGAAGGAGAAGTAATTCTAATGGATTCAAATTGTGTACATGTGTTTATATGATGCCACTAAGTATTGTATTATGTAAATAAGAGACAACCTGTCCTCCCTTGTCCAATGGAACATTTTTTTTCTTTCATTAATGTATATATTGATGCACTTTTTGTATTTGTTACAACCCTCTGAGGTATTGCTCTAAAATGTGCCTTAGGAATTTTGTCAAATTTTTATTGACTGGGCTGCAGAGTGTTTAGTGCCTTGATGCCCCATGTACTGTAGTTGTTGACGATTTTGATGATGTAAAAACAATTCTTCCTCCACACAGAGGGCAGATCAGTGATAAATGTCATAAAAATACACTTGTGGGGTTCTACTCAATTGAGTAAAATGGTAAATGTACAGTATAAGAGTTTTTCTATCACACATTTGGATTAGAGTTAAAAGTCAAACTCCCATGGTAATTTCCAAGAAGTGTTAGCGAAATTACTGAGACTTGATATGCCACCATCCTGCCAATTATCTTAGGTGCAGAACTGTTTATATATTATGCCAGATGAAAAGACTACAATTATTTTGCAAATGTGGTGAAATGTTGAGGTTGGTGATGAGCCCTAAATAGAAGTGTCATTTGAAATGCAAGTTCTTCTAGCTTCAACATGAACTTCTTGTAAACATCTCACTCTCTTAACTTGTGCAATAAACAGCAGCCAAGGCCTTTTATGTTGTGAATGAATAGCTTGAGCAAAATCTGTCTACTTAAATTAAACTTGTTGTTTTTAGAATAAAACTTAACACGTCTTTGTAAACATTTATTTTCTTCCTGTCATCACATCATAGAAACAACATTGCGTCTTTTTAGTGTTATGTATTTTATTAGGATCCCCTGAAGCAGCAGCTCCTCTTGTGCAGTCCTTGAGCTGTTCTTGTCTAAAGACATAAGGACAATAGAAACAAAAAGGTCCTAAGGACTGTTGCATGAATACATTAATACAAACACACTGAACAGAAATATAAACTCAATATGCAACAATATCAAAAATTTTACGAGTTACAGAATTACTGTTCATAATAGCAAATCAGTCAATTGAAATAAATTCATTAGTCACTAATCTATGGATTTCACAGGACTGGGAATACAGATCATCCTCTGGTCACAGGTACATTAAAAGAAAGGTAGGGGCGTGGCTCAGTAAACCAGTCAGTATCTGGTGTGATCACCATTTGTCTCATGCAGCACAACACATCTTCATATAGAGTTGATTGTGGCCTGTGGAATGTTGTCCCACTCCACAGGAGGTTGGTGGCACCTTAATTGGGGAGGACCGGCTCGTTCTAATGACTGGAGTGGAATTGGTGGAATGGTAACAAATACATGGGCTCCCGAGTGGCGCGGCGGTCTAAGGCACTACATCTCAGTGCTAGAGGCGTCGCTACAGACCCTGGTTCAATTCCAGGCTGTATCACAACCGGCTGTGATTGGAGTCCCATAGGGTGGCAAACAATTGACCAAGCATCGTCCGGGTTTGGCAGAGTCGGCCGTCTTTGTAAATAAGAATTTGTTCTTAACTGACTTGCCTAGTTAAATAAAGGTTAAATAAATAAACATCAAACATGATTTTCAGGTGTTTAACGCCATTCCATTAGCTCCGTTCCGGACATTATTATGAACTGCATCCTGTGTCCCACTCCTCTTCAATGGCTGTGCAAAGTTGTTGGATAATGGCGGGAACTGGAACACGCTGTTGTACACGTCAGTCTAGAGCATCCCAAACATACTCAATGGGTGAAATGTCTGGTGAGTATGCACGCCATGGAAGAACTGGGAAATTGTCAGCTTCCAGAAATTGTGTACAGATCCTTGCGACACAGGGCCATGCATTATCATGAGGTGATTGTGGCGGATGAATGGCACAACAAATGGCCTCAGGATCTCGTTACGTTATCTCTGTGCATTCAAATTGCCATTGTTAAAATGCAATTATGTTCGTTGTCCATAGCTTATGCCTACCCATACCATAGCTCCACTGCCACAATGGGGCACTCTGTTCACAACATCAAATCAAAGTAAGCTTTATACAGCCCATATCAGACATGGAATGTAATGCAACGTGCTTCACACGAAAAAAAACATAAAAAACAATGAAAATAAAAGCTGAAATATTTACTACACAACAAACATAAAATAAAAAACTAAATAATGACAAACTGAACAACTAAAAAGCACCCTAAGGAAAAGCAAAGTTAAAATATGTTTTAAGATCACTTTAAAATATGTTTCCACAGTTTCAGCCCTGACAGGTTCTCTGGCATGCTATTCCAGATGCTGGGGGCATAATAACTAAAGGCTGCCTCTCCATGCCTCTTGGTCCTAGGCTTTGGGATAGATAAAGGCCAGTGCCAGAGGACCTGAGGGACCTACTGGGTACATCACTTAAAAGCATGTCTGACATGTATTGGGCTGCACAATTGTGGATTGATTTAAAAACCAATCTTAAAATTAATTCTAAAACTCACAGGCAGCCAGTGCAGAGACCTTAAAATGGGTGTAATGTGTGCTCTTCATCTGGTCTTGGTCAAAAAAGACCAAAAAGAGACTGTACCTAAGTTCATACTGTGTAATTTAATGCTTTCACACTATTTCAGGATGTGAAGTAGCATGCTAGAGAATAATACTGGTTTCCAAATTGCATTTCAGTTATGCTTCAGTGGTTATGCATGTTGAGTTCTTGTTCATTGGAGAGGGGAAGATGTAGTAGGATGTCCCTTGGGGGTATCCGTACCTATGTATGACATGCGCAGACTAGGCTAGTAAACATGCTGAAGCTAGAACCTCATTGTCGTGCCTCCTGATTTTAGATAATACTACAGATGTTGTTGCTAATTTGAATAACTTTCAAATTATCATCATCTCGTGAGTGGAACTTTGATTTTTATTGCAGTGGGCATGCTGTTGTTAGCCATCTATTTTAAAATAACTTTTGTGTATGTGTGAAACATTGTTTCATTTAAACTTTAGGTTACTTTGTGTGCTAAACGTGAAATGTTTTTTTTGCAATGGGAAGTAATGGTTGTACATTTCGATAAGGAAATGCTTAGCCTAATGGTTGTGTTTTTGTATTCTTATGATTGGGACCTACTGGCTTATTTTGTCCAAGTGAATGGACTGCTTCTCCTTTAATTAACATCATTCTGTGTGTGATTGCTGTCTTTCCATCGGCCCTATGCAGTGGTGTAGTGGTGCCTGGAGAAGTGGGGCCTGTGTGAAGGAAAGGTGCCCTGTGTGAAAAATCCTTTTTCAGACATCATTCTCAAAACCACAAAAAAAACCTTCTAAGTTCACAACAATCCTTAAACCACATCAGAAGACCATGTTTGAGATCTGGGAAAAACTGAAAAAATATATTTTTGGAGGGTGTAGTTGCATTTGAATTAAATTGAGCAATACAAATGCCCTCCCCATTAATATAAATCAGTATTATAACTTTGTCAGGTAGGCCTAAATTGCAGCCAACATTTAATTGGGAAGGTTTTTTGGGAAAGTCATTAAATATTTATGAAAACAGTGTATGATTACTAAATTCCGCATCGCAAATAGCATACTAACCAACACTTCGGACCAAACATTTTCAATATCTGTTTTGCATACCCATTGTTGCCTTAGTTATCATTTACTGGTAGATATGTCAATGGTCTCCTACTTAAAAACTCTACACCCCCAAGGTCTTAATGAGGAGGACCTTGTATGTTTCTTGTAGTGTTGTCTACTCACACTAGGAGTCCCTCCCCATCCCCAAACTGTTGTATATTCCCAATTCTATGTACATATGGATGGTCAATTTTCGAAACTCTTCTATATATTCCTTGTTAATATGCATTGACTCCCTATTTTCTAGTCTCTAATTAACTATCTGCTTGCACAGGTTGCGCCTGTTACACACAGAAGGTGTTTTAAGCACAGTACATGTCAAAAGTTTGGACACACCTACTCATTTGTTCTTTATTTTTACTATTTTCTACATTGTAGAAGAATAGTGAAGACATCAAAACGATTAAATAACACATATGGATTCATGTATTAACCAAAAAGGTGTTGGAGAGTGATGGAGTGCTGCATCAGATGACCTGGCCTCCACAATCACCCAACCTCAACCCTATTGAGATGATTTGGGATGATTTGGACAGCAGAGTGAAGGAAAAGCAATCAACAAGTGCTCAGCATATGTGGGAACCCCCTCAAAACGGTTGGAAAAGCATTCCAGGTGAAGCTGGTTGAGAGAATGCCAAGAGTGTGCAAAGCTGTTATCAAGGCAAAGGGTGGATACTTGGAAGAATCTAAAATATATTTTGATTTGTTGAACACTTTTTTGGTTACTACATGATTCCATATGTGTTATTTCATTGTTTGGATGTCTTTACTACATTTCTACATTGTAGAGAAAATAAAATGGAATGAGTAGGTGTGTCCAAACTTTTGACTGGTACTGTATGTGTTCTTAATATGTTTGTACAGCGCTGATGAAGGCATAAGTCTGAAACATACCATATGTCCTGTTTCTTTTTATTAGCACCTTGCACTTTCACTTTTTGTATTATTTTGAGCATGGATTGAATTAATTATATTATCTTTGCATCTCAGCCACCCTGGGTTATTCCTCTTCATGGTTTTAAGTGTGACTACTTTTTTAAATCTACAGATATAAGCTGAAACATCTTTCCTACCTACCAGCTATCGATGCCATTCTTCTGTGAGCTGCTCCATGAGACAACCAGTTGAGAGCTGCATGCTCTTGTTGCCTGCAGATGATTTTCCACTGAAACTAGGCTATGTTTATATACACTATATCTACACAAACGTGTGTGGACACCCATTCAAATTAGTGCACTCTCTGACCTATATGAGTGCTCTGATATCAGGGTTGCTGTCCTTTCAGTATCACAAGCCTGTCACATACTGAAGGCCAAATAGACTCGACACTGCACAAACATGTCTATAATAAATATAGACTGTTACAATTTCCCCGGTCTCCCCTTAGTAATAATGAGCGTGCAAATTTCCAACACAGTTCCCCACTCTTCCCTACCAACGAGTCAAGGAAACAATGACAAAGTTTGAGGATATTTTTAAATTTTAAATAGTAATGTTACAAGTAAAATAGGAATCCCAGATTTCAATAGGCAATAACATAGGCTATTGATGTTTCAAGAAAGCAGTGTATATATTTGGCCTAGTGAAGCGGTTTTATGCGCTGACTTAATGGAAGCGGATAATTATGAGTTTTTTTACTCTGCTGGTCTCTGGAAGAAATTACGAGTCCTCACTGTCCATTACCTAGTCAAGACCAAGTAAAAATGTATCCATCACCGAGACACTCAATATGTGGTGTGTCTGCCGAATCCCTTCGGTAGCACGGGAGGGAGCCAGAGATAATTATTATCTTCCCTGTTCCCTAGCGAGGGTGTTTAAAAAAATGTTTGTAGTTCTCCCTCAGATCGCCTAAAATGAAGGTCGTTAAAACCTACGGTGAGTGATGAGGGTGTCAATATTGGATTAGTTGGCCAGAACTGTGGCTCCTGGGTGACAGTGGACCTTGGTCGATCAACAGATCGTAGGCAGGTCAAAACTCACCATCGAGCTGCCAACAATGATGGTGCTCGTGATGGAATCCGATGGGGAAGCAACTTGCTGAACTTCAGTTGCTGTGGGGGAGGGTGCCATCTGCTGGGACAGGCGGCTGCCCAGGCGGCTGATAGGCGGCTGTGTCCCCAGCACAAGGTGCACCTGTGCAATAATCATGCCGTTTAATCAGCTTTTTGATATGCCATACCTGTCAAGTGTATGGAATATCTTAGCAAAAGAAAAATGCTCACAAACAGAGATGTAAATAACATTGGGCACAAAATTGGATAGATATGAGCTTTTTGTATATATGGAACATTTCTGGGATCTTTTATTTCAACTCATTAAACATGGGACCTACACTTTACATGTTGTGTTTATATTTTTGTTCCTTGTACAATTGATGTATGAACACTTAGGCCAAGTATGTATTGATTTGGCTTGATTGATGTGAATATATGTACAAGTTTGTTGTAAATATGTTTGGCCTTGACCCATGTAATATGATTGTGTTCTTAACTTCAGTTGACAAAGTTGATAAAATAAATGTTCTATCACCATTCAGTTAATTAGCCAATTAGGCAATCAAATGATTAGGACAAACAAAAAACACTCCACTACTGTACTTGAGTGAATTGAATTGTCACCAGCAGGTCACGCGATAGATAGATAGATAGATACATGCAGAAACATTCACTTCCTCATATTTAGAGGAAGTTTCTTTCCACAAGATAGCACAGCCACAAAGTCAAAATTGTCCACGTTGTAAAAATGTATTAAAACAAAACAGCTTTTCGGTCCTAATTTAAGGTTAGGCACACGGTTAGCAGTGTGGATACGGTTAGAGTTAAGGTTCGGTTTTAAATCACATTTTAAGAGTATACATACAGATTTTGTCAAATGAACGTAACATTTTTATTTTGGGGGAATTTGAGCTAACCCTAACCCTTTTCATAACTTTAACCTAATTATCCTAACCTGCTACATTAATACTCTTAACCTGCTGTGAAAGGTCAAATCTGGCGTTTGTCGTAAAGATGCAAATAGTCTATATCGTAAAAATACAATAACACAAAAGGTGACTTTTTGGTATTGATTTAAGTTTAGGCATACGATTGGCTGTGTGGTTAGGTTAAAAATAAAAATGTAAGAAGATAAATCGGACTCCCGAGTGGTGCAGCAGCCTAAGGCACTGCATCTCAGTGCAAGAGGCGTCACTAGTCCCTGTTTCGAATCCAGGCTGTATCCTGCCGTGATTGGGAGTCCCATAGGGCGGCGCATAATTTGCCCAGCGTCGTCAGGATTTGGCCGGGGTAGGCCGTCATTGTAAATAAGAATTTGTTCTTAACTGACTTGCACAGTTAAATAAAGTTTACATTTAAAATATATATATACATTGTATGAATAGGCGGGGGTTATGACTTTGTGTTTGTGCTAACTAGTGACGATACCTGAGCGGAGTCCCCATATTAGTTTTTTCTGTAGCAACGGAAGTTCGGTTGAAAACCGGAAACATCCGTGTTGTCTCGACTTCGCGTAGAGTGCTCTTTGACAGACGGATGACAGCTTCCTGAGCAAGTCCTACTTTGTTTATGGCACGTAGCTAGCTAGCTAACTGACGGCTACAAAAGTGCTTTGTTTTCTTATTAAGCGGATTACTGCACTGATACATACATTTCTGGCGTAGAAGGTGAATCTAGATTTACATGATCCGGGGTTGTTTGGTACGAACGCCTCTGGTGCCGTTAGGAGAATGAACTCCATCACCGGTCGGGATCACCCTGTACCCGCCTCCTCTGTCAACTCTGGAGCCTCATCTTCTCGAGGCTTGCACGTAGAACTCACATCTCAGCAGGTAAGGACATGGACCCTCAGCTCGGTGGAATGTTTTTATGATTGACTCTCATGCTGTAATAATGCTGTGTGTCACATGTCAAAACTGCAAGATGAATACAGCAGGCCTATTACAGCTCTCTTGGGTTGCGAGACAGTTATACGTTGTCTATAATAGCTAGTTAGATACATGTGCAAATGTTAGATATTTAGTTTGCAAGTAACAGAGACGAATATGCTAGCTAGCCAGCTTAGTTAGCCCTAGCCTTGTCGCAAACACTGCTGGAAGCCTGGGGAAGTTCAATGGCAGAAATCAGCTAAAGAGGGGTTGGAAGTTGGTGCAAATCAGTGATGCCTCGCAACACGTCAAACCAATCAAATGCCTTATTATGGCGGGGCTTTTCTTTCAAAAACAATCATTTCTAAGTGACCCCAAACACACGTGTGTGTGTGTGTGTGTGTGTGTGTGTGTGTGTGTGTGTGTGTGTGTGTGTGTGTGTGTGTGTGTAAGGGTTGAATGTGTAATCATTTCAAAATTGCATATAGTCTTTAAGGTGCATGTTTTCAAATCTGGAATTATTGAAGTTGCCTTTACTGGCTGCTGAGATATACATTAATTCCTGCTTATTATCATATTTTTAAACAACATCCTACAATGCTACTTTGGGAAGAAACCATCTTTATGAATGACTTGACTGGTGTCACAGCACAGGTCTGCCTGAACACTGAGTAGTATTGTTGGGAGGTAGCTAGCTGTGCTGGGAAACACCCAGTGTCAAGGACTCATTAACTCAGAATATGAGCAGAATATGGCTTGTGAATCTCTTCTCATTGCAGGCTTGTTAAAGTTTCACAAGATTCATAAGTGACTGCGGAAAGTAGGCCTTGTTAGGGAATCACTGTTAACCAGCCCTCTCACCTAATATGCACAGGCCGACACCGGACAGCCATGGACGTTGAAAAGTCATTTGACTTCTGTTTCATAAGTTTGGACAGTACAGCACAGTATAGATCAGTACAGTATAATGTACTCAATTGTTCTGTACTGAACTATACTCTACTCTATTGTACTCTACTCTATTGTACTCTACTATATTGTACTCTGCTGTACTGGGATTTGGTCTATGATTGTTACAGATGTGGTCCGGACCAACCAAATTTGGTCTTGTTTGCGGGTAAAGCTCATTTGAATAATAGCCAGCATTATTTTGTTTGACTTTTCAAGCTTGGATAGTAGATTTCGGTGGAAAAGGACAAAGAAGCATATGATATACCTGGTTGTATTGATAGCATGCAATTTGGTGGAGGCCTATATGATCAACTACTCTCCTTTACTAGATTAGATTCAATCCGATGTTCAGAGATGGAAAACTTTCCTTATTTCTATGTTAGGAGGGTCAACATAATCAAGATTAATATATTACCATGGTTGATGTATTTATTCCTAGTTTTACCAGTTTCAATTCCATTCAACTTCTTTAAGAATAAATGACCTACTCTCCAACTTTATTTGGAATGGAAAGCCTTTAAGAGTCAAATTGAATGTTTTACACTTACCTTATGAAGCTGGACAATAACAACACCGTTTAGTCCTGGTTCCAAAGTGGCATCATTCATTTTTAGCAAATGTATTAAAATGGCACTCTACTGTCATTCAATTAATTACAAGGAAAATGTGGGTTATCCAAAACCAATTTCTTTAAATTATTATAACTTAGAAATCTTATTCAATCGCTTCAATAGAATCTGGATGAATCTAAAGCTTCTCGCTTTGATTGAATTTCTACCTAATAGCACAGAACTTTTATAAAGGAAAAATGGGAAACAGATCTCTTAGAAAATGTATGAGACTATTGGTCACAGATATGTAAAAATGTTCATAATTTCTCCTACAACCTTAGAGGTAAATTATTGCAATTTAAGATAATCAGTTGGATTTACTACACTTCTGCCAGAATGCCTGTTATGCACCCAGAAATGTTGGAGAAAAGCAACCCTATTACATATGCTGTGGTCCTGTGACAAACTGACACCATTTTGGGATAATGTCTGTGATATCACATTATTGTGTTTAGGAATTTCTGTCTATCGCCACGATAGATGTCTGTTGGGAAATGTAAATATTGATGACCAATATCAGTTTTTTTTTTTTTTACCTGGGTATAATTGCTGCATTTTTTTTTTATAGCTATCAATTGGAAAGCATCATACTCACCATCAATAACGAACTGGAGTTCTGAACTATATAGTTACTTTTCTTTAGATTGTGTTGTATGAATTTTAAGCAAAAAAAAGGACATGTTTGATCAAATCTGGAAACTTCACATTGACCAACTTGAGGAATGTGACTTTTCCCAACAGACATAATTACAGTGGGGCAAAAAAGTATTCAGTCAGCCACCAATGGTGCAAGTTCTCCCACTTAAAAAGATGAGAGGCCTGTAATTTTCATCATAGGTAGTACACTTCAACTATGACAGACAAAATTAGAAACAAAATCCAGAAAATCACATTGTAGGATTTTTAATAAATTTATTTGCAAATTATGGTGGAAAAATAAGTATTTTGTCAATAACAAGTTATCTCAATACTTTGTTAAATACCCTTTGTTGGCAATGACAGAGGTCAAACGTTTTCTGTAAGTCTTCACACGGTTTTCACACACTGTTGCTGGTATTTTGGCCCATTCCTCCATGCAGATCTCCTCTAGAGCAGTGATGTTTTGGGGCTGTTGCTGAGCAACACGGACTTTCAACTCCCTCCAAAGATTTTCAATGGGGTTGAGATCTGGAGACTGGCTCGGCCACTCCAGGACCTTGAAATGCTTCTTACGAAGCCACTCCTTCGTTGCCCGGACGGTGTGTTTGGGATCATTGTGATGCTGAAAGACCCAGCCACGTTTAATCTTCAATGCCCTTGCTGATGGAAGGAGGTTTTCACTCAAAATCTCACGATACATGGCCCCATTCATTCTTTCCTTTACACGGATCAGTCGTCCTGGTCCCTTTGCAGAAAAACAGCCCCAAAGCATGATGTTTCCACCCCCATGCTTCACAGTAGACATGGTGTTCTTTGGATGCAACTCAGCATTCTTTGTCCTCCAAACACGGCGAGTTGAGTTTTTACCAAAAAGTTAGATTTTGGTTTCATCTGACCATATGACATTCTCCCAATCTTCTTCTGGATCATCCAAATGCTCTCTAGCAAACTTCAGATGGGCCTGGACATTTACTGGCTTAAGCAGGGGGACACGTCTGGCACTGCAGGATTTAAGTCCCTGGCGGCGTAGTGTGTTACTGATGGTAGGCTTTGTTACTTTGGTCCCAGCTCTCTGCAGGTCATTCACTAGGTCACCCATGTTGTTCTGAGATTTTTGCTGACAGTTCTTGTGATCATTTTGACCCCACGAGGGGGGGGGGAGCCCCAGATCGAGGGAGATTATCAGTGGTCTTGTATGTCTTCCATTTCCTAATAATTGCTCCCACAGTTGATTTCTTCAAACCAAGCTGCTTACCCATTGTAGATTCAGTCTTCCCAGCCTGGTGCAGGTCTACAATTTTGTTTCTGGTGTCCTTTAACAGCTCTTTGGTCTTGGCCATAGTGGAGTTTGGAGTGTGACTGTTTGAGGTTGTGGACAGGTGTCTTTTATACTGATAACAAGTTCAAACAGGTGCCATTAATAGAGGTAACGATTGGAGGACACAGGACCCTCTTAAAGAAGTTGTTACAGGTCTGTGAGAGCCAGAAATCTTGGTTGTTTGTAGGTGACCAAATACTTATTTTCCACTATAATTTGCAAATAAATTCATTAAAAAGCCTACAATGATATTTTCCGGATTTTTGTTTTCTAATTTTGTCTGTCATTGAAGTGTACCTATGATGAAAATTACAGGCCTCTCAACCTTTTAAGTGGGAGAACTTGCACAATTGGTGGCTGACGAAATACTTTTTTGCCCCACTGTATGTTTTAATTTTACATATGTACATTATATGTGTATGTGTATTGAAAGGGGAGGCTGCTGTGTGTTCATGTACAGGTGTGGGCATGTTGTACTGTGTAATGGGTGTGGTGCTTGTGTTTATAGAAAAATATACAATACCAGTCAAAAGTTTGGACACATACTCATTCAAGGGTTTTTCTTTATTTGCTCTACATTGTAGAATAATAGTGAAGAGATCAAAACTATGAAATAACACATGGAATCATATTGTAACTAAAAAAAGTGTTAAACAAATCAAAATATATTTTGTATTTGAGGTTCTTCAAAGTTGCAGCCTTGATGACAGCTTTGCACACTCTTGGCATTCTCTCAACCAGCTTCATGAGGTAGTCACCTGGAATGCATTTCAATTAACAGGTGTGCCTTGTTAAAAGTTCATTTGTGGAATTTCTTTCCTTAATGTGTTTGAGCAATCAGTTGTGTTGTGACGGGGTATGTATGGGTGGTTTACAGAAGATAGTCCTATTTGGTAAAATACCATGTCCATATTATGGCAAGAACAGCTAAAATAAGCAAAGAGAAACGACAGTCCATCATTACTTTAAGAATGAATGAATAATTAAAATGCAGCTGTAAAATAACAGTGGTACAACGGGTACTGGTACAGAGCTGGTGGGACTTTCATTTGTTTTTTAACAGGACAATTTAAACATTTTATTTTACCTTGATTTAACTAGGCAAGTCAGTTAAGAACAAATTCTTATTTTCAATGACTGCCTTGTCTGCAGTTCAGGGGCAGTACTACTATTTTTTTTTACCTTGTCAGCTCGGGGATTTGATCTTGTTCCGGTTACTAGTCCAACGCTCTAACCACTAGGCTACCTGCCACCCCCAATGACCCAAAACACACCACCAGGCTGTGTAAGAGCTATTTGACCAAGAAGGAGAGTGATGGTGTGCTGCTTCAGATGACCTGGCCTCTACAATCACCTGACCTCAACCCAATTCTGATGGTTTGGGATGAGTTGTACCGGAGAAAAGTCAGCTGACCATTTCTATGGGGGGTTGCTGAACAAGTTGGGTTTTTGTTTCCGAGCAACCTTATTCTTATAGGGCATCCCATGACTTAGATTTATCCCTAATGCCTGTGGTGGTGGAAGCTCAGTGTGGGCTGCTGGAGTTTGAAGAATGCAGATCAGGTGAGGGCCTTGGCCTGCCGTTGACATAGATAGTCCTACTGCTGCTCTGACACTGCTGCCCCTGAGGAGTGACCTCATTCAATGGCCCCTCTTTTCACGGGTATCATGTCCCATTGCCATTCTCTTGAGTTATACCCCCCCCCTCAATTATGAGGCTTTTTCTTTGGAGCCATTATTTTTTATAGATGCAGTTCTCTGTAAAATAAAGTCTTCTTCAGTTATTCAGTTAGTTTTTTGGGTTGGCTGTAACTGATCCTTTCTCTTCAAGCAGGTTCCTTTTTTATTTTAGGCTACTTCTCAATTTCTTTTGAAATGTGGACTTCTGACTGATGTCCAACCATGGTTATGTTCTGTCAGGGGTGTGGAACAAATTTTATAGAGCTGCGGAATCATGGGTTTTCTTCTCTGAGACGTACTGTACAAATGCTTTTTGTGTGTCATTGGCATGCTGGCTTGGACTTTAGTTGATGAAACTGTGGAGCTTTTGTCAGGGAAACACAGTGAAGTCAACACATGAATGAACTCTGCTTTCAAATGAAACGCTTGTCTGCAAATTGTTTTCTTTTTGGACAAATGTTGATAGTAGATGACGTGTGACTAACCAGATACTAGGGTCTGGACGATAACAGACTTGTTAATGTCGTGGCAAGGAAACAAAGCACGAAGAGGCTTTAACTTCTTTAGGAAAACTACCCTAATGTCAATTGTTTTCTTTCTCAAGCTATAGCACACAATATGTTACAAATTCAGCATGTTTTTAAAGGACCAAAGAGTTTTTGTCTGCTTTGTTTTTTCATTTTTACAGTGAAAAAAATATTGCGATACTGGTATCATCCCGGCCCTACCAGATACGCCAAGTTCTCTCCAACCGAGCTACTATATTCTAAAAGGGCAGTTTTTATTTTTAACATGAGGATGTACTTGAGCCTAATGACTTTGCTATCTGAAATCGTGACTTCTGGTTGACTGCATTGTTTACTCCTGTGTGAATTAGACTAGCTCATTGGGTAAAAGTCTTGTAAGTCAATCTGCATCGATTTGGATTGTGTAACAGGATGAAACTCTTGAAATCGATAATACAATTGTAAAAGGCATTGAAGCTGACCCAGAGAAGTAAAAGCTGCATCGTACGTAATTTAGACCTAGGCTACCTCTGGTTGTGGGCAGTTCATTTGGCTAAATGCTGTCTCCTGTCTCTGCTCCTGCTTCTACTTCTTGTCTCTTTTTCCTGACTATCTCACCATCTGCCTTTCTCTCCCTAACAGAGGCGGTTACGTCATCTCAGAAGCATCGCAGCCCGCAACATCGTCAACAAGAATGGCTCTCTACTGTTGGACACATATTTTACCCTTCATCTCTGCTTAGAGGACTGGATATCCAGAGGTCAGTACAGTACACCCTCTTTCAGCTGTCTCTGTATCAGTGTTCCCGGCCACTGCACCAATACCCCTTTCACACTACTGAGCCAAGTCACTCCACACTACAAACATGTCTTTAGGCCTGAATCCTAACTTGAGATCTGTGCACATAACTTGACAACAATGCAGGATTTACGCAAAAGTCATGGAAAGATGCAGACATCTTAATTACGATTCAGCCCTTAGTGCCAGAGCCCACTTAGGACTAAATGTTCAGCACTACTGTGCACTGCATTAGGCTACTATCACAAGTGGAAGAAATGTCAGAGTCCCATTACAAAGTGTAGTTAAATGCACAAGGGCTTGGTTTGTTAGGGGACGCTGATGCTCCAGTAAATGAGGCCTTTCACTTTTGGTTCAAGGGCAAATCATTTAGTTTTAAGTTAATATACAATAATGGCCAAGATCGAGCCAAGACCTCAGGGCTTGCTGTTGTCAGGTAATCCGGACCGGTGTTGTATCTTCACAAGTGTTGTTTAAGCTTTTTTGTGTGTGTGTGTGTGTGTGTGTGTGTGTGTTTATTCAATCAAATGTATTTATATAGCCCTTTGTACATCAGCTGGTATCTCAAAGTGCTGTACAGAAACCCAGCCTAAAACCCCAATCAGCAAGCAATGCAGGTCGAAGCATGTTGGCTAGGAAAAACTCCCTAGAAAGGCCAAAACCTAGGAAGTCCTCTTCTGGCTGTGCCGGGTGGAGATTATAACAGAACATGGCCAAGATGTTCAAATGTACATAAATGACCAGCATGGTCAAATAATAGGTCTGGGACAGGTAGCACGTCCGGTGATCAGGTTAGGATTCCATAGCCGCAGGCAGAACAGTTGAAACAGGAACAGCACAGGACACCGGACACCGGATAAGACAGGTGAAGTACTCCAGATATAACAAACTTATCCTAGCCCCCCCCCGACACATAAACTACTGCAGCATAAATATTGAAGGCTGAGACAGGAGGGGTCAGGAGACACTGTGGCCCCATCCGATGATACCCCCGGACAGGGCCAAACAGGCTGGATATAACCCCACCCACTTTGCCAAAGCACAGCCCCTACACCACTAGAGGGATATCTTCAACCACCAACTTACCATCCTGAGACAAGGCCGAGTATAGCCCACAAAGATCTCCGCCACGGCACAACCCGGGGGGCGGGGGGCGGGGCAACCCAGACAGGAAGATCACATCAGTGACTCAACCCACTCAAGTGACGCACCCCTCCTAGGGACAGCATGAAAGAGCACCAGTAAGTCAGTTACTCAGCCCCTGTATAATAGGTTTAGAGGCAGAGAATCCCACTGGAAAGAGGGGAACCGGCCAGGCAGAGACAGCAAGTGCGGTTCGTTGCTCCGGAGCCTTTCCGTTCACCTTCCCACTCCTGGGCCAGACTACACTCAATCATATGACCCACTGAAGAGATGAGTCTTCAGTAAAGACTTAAAGGTTGAGACCGAGTCTGCGTCTCTCACATGGGTAGGCAGACCATTCCATAAAAATGGAGCTCTATAGGAGAAAGCCCTGCCTCCAGCTGTTTGCTTAGAAATTCTAGGGACAATTAGGAGGCCGGAGTCTTGTGACCGTAGCGTACGTGTAGATATGTACGGCAGGACCAAATCAGAGAGATGGGTAGGAGCAAGCCCATGTAATGCTTTGTAGGTTAGCAGTAAGACCTGGAAATCAGCCCTTGCCTTGACAGGAAGCCAGTGTAGGCAGGCTAGCACTGGAGTAATATGATCAAATTTTTTGGTTCTAGTCAGGATTCTAGCAGCCGTATTTAGCTCTAACTGAAGTTTATTTAGTGCTTTATCCGGGTAGCCGGAAAGTAGAGCATTGCAGCAGTCTAACCTAGAAGTAACAAAAGCATGGATTAATTATTCTGCGTAATTTTTGGACAGATATTTTTTGATTTTAGCAATGTTACGTAGATGGAAAAAAAGCTGTCCTTGAAACAGTCTTGATATGTTCGTCAAAAGAGAGATCAGGGTCCAGAGTAACGCCGAGGTCCTTCACAGTTTTATTTGAGACGACTGTACAACCATTAAGATTAATTGTCGGATTCAACAGAAGATCTCTTTGTTTCTTTGGACCTAGAACAAGCATCTCTGTTTTGTCCGAGTTTAAAAGTAGAAAGTTTGCAGCCATCCACTTCCTTATGTCTGAAACACAGGCTTCCAGTGAGGGCAATTTTGGGGCTTCACCATGTTATGTTTTCGAATGACATCCCCAAGAGGTTAAATATATAGTGAAAACAATAGTGGTCCAAAAACGGAACCTTGAGGAACACCGAAATTTACAGTTGATTTGTCAGAGGGCAAACCATTCACAGAGACCAACTGATATCTTTCCGACAGATAAGATCTAAACCAGGCCAGAACTTGTCCGTATAGGCCAATTTGGGTTTCCAATCTCTTCAAAAGAATGTGTTGATCGACGGTATCAAAAGCAGCACTAAGGTCTAGGAGCATGAGGACAGATGCAGAGCCTCGGTCTGATGCCATTAAAAGGTAATTTACCACCTTCACAAGTGCAGTCTCAGTGCTATGATCGGGTCTAAAACCAGACTGAAGCATTTCGTAAACATTGTTTGTCTTCAGGAAGGCAGTGAGTTGTTGCGCAACAGCCTTTTCAATTTTTTTTGAGAGGAATGAAAGCTTCGATATAGGCCAATAGTTTTTTATATTTTCTGGGTCAAGGTTTGACGTTTTCAAGAGAGGCTTTATTACTGCCACTTTTTGTTGAGTTTGGTACACATCCGGTGGATAGAGAGACGTTTATTATATTCAACAGAGGAGGGCCAAGCACAGGAAGCAGATCTTTCAGTAGTTTAGTTGGAATAGGGTCCAGTATGCAGCTTGAAGGTTTAGAGCCCATGATTATTTTCATCATTGTGTCAAGATATATAGTACTAAAAGTGTCTCTTTTGAGTGTCTTGAGTGTCTCCTCTTGTTCCTAGGTCCTGGCAGAGTTGTGCAGACTCGGAACAACTGAGCTTTGAAGGAATACTCAGATTTAAAGAGGAGTCCGTAATTTGCTTTCTAATAATCATGATATTTTCCTCAAAGAAGTTCATGAATTTATTACTGCTGAAGTGAAAGCCATCCTCACTTGGGGGATGCTGCTTTTTAGTTAGCTTTGTGACAGCATCAAAAATAAATTTTGGATTGTTCTTATTTTCCTCAATTAAGTTCGTAAAATAGGATGACCGAGCAGCAGTAAGGGCTCTTCGATACTGCACGGTACTGTCTTTCCAAGCTAGTCGGAAGACTTCCGACTTGTGGCGCCATTTCCGTTCCAATTTTCTGGAAGCTTGCTTCAGAGCTCGGGTATATTCTGTATACCAGGGAGCGAGTTTCTTATGAGAAATGTTTTTAGGGGTGCAACTGTATTTAGGGTATTGCGCAAGGTTAAATTGAGTTCAGTTAGGTGGTTAACTGATTTTTGTCCTTTGACGTCCTTGGGTAGGCATAGGGAATCTGGCAGGGCATCGAAGAATCTTTGTGTTGTCTGTGAATTTATAGCACGACTTTTGATGCTTCTTGGTTGGGGTCTGAGCAGATTATTTGTTGCAATTGCAAATTTAATAAAATGGTGGTCCGATAGTAGTCCAGGATTATGAGGAAAAACATTAAGCTCCACAACATTTATTCCATGGGACAAAACTAGGTCCAGAGTATGACTGTGACAGTGAGTAGGTCCAGAGACATGTTGGACAAAACCCACTGAGTCAATGATGGCTCTGAAAGCCTTTTGGAGTGGGTCTGTGGACTTTTCCATGTGAATATTAAAGTCACCAAAAATGTGAATATTATCTGTTATGACTACAAGGTCCGATTAGGATATCAGGGAACTCAATGAGGTACGTTGTATATGGCCCAGGAGGCCTGTAAACAGTAGCTATAAAAAGTGATTGAGTAGGCTGCATAGATTTCATGACTAGAAGCTCAAAAGACGAAAACGTATTTTTTGGGGGGGAAATTGAAATTTGCTATCGTAAATGTTAGCAACACCTCCGCCTTTGCGGGATGCACAGGGGATATGGTCACTAGTGTAACCAGAAGGTGAGGCCTCATTTAACACAGTAAATTCATCAGGCTTAAGCCATGTTTCAGTCAGGCCAATCACATCAAGATTATGATCAGTGACTAGTTCATTGACTATAATTGCCTTTGAAGTAAGGGTTCTAACATGAAGTAGCCCTATTTTGAGATGTGAGGTATCATGCTCTCTTTCAATAATGACAGGAATGGAGGAGGTCTTTATCCTTGTGAGATTGCTAAGGCTCAATGTCTGTTTGAGAAAGCTTTAAAATGAATTGAACCTGTTTTTTTTTGCCTTCCCTTGCAGACTTTTACAAGAGTGAAGTAATCCGAGATTCATTGGTGAGTGTCATTCTTTTCAAAAGAACAAACATGTGTTGGACAGATTCTACATTAATTTGCCAAAGGCTGCCTGGCCGCACACAAAATGACTATAGCACCAGCTATGGAATGTTATAGCAATCCATTTTGTGTGGATTTTGTTGTATTATTTGTCTGCTTATGTCTGTGGAAGCACACTACCGGTTATATGCTTAGTTCCATTCAGAGGACACAAGAGTAGAAACAAGTGACAGCCCGGCCAGCCAAAAGGTTTATCATTACCCCTGTCCAGGTTTACACACTCCGCCACGCCCACAACGTGTTTGTGTCTGTGTACATGTGAGAGTGAACAGTGGGCACTTTCTCCAGTGCTGCTGTGTGGAAAGAGGGCATGCTCCCTCCATTTCCCCATTGCGGAGGAGTGGTGTCTGCCAGCCAGTACATGGACTCAGGTCAGCCGCCTTGGTGTTTGTTTCTAACACAATCAAGTCAAGTAGCCTACCTTTCACTTCCTCTCATCTGTCAAAACAGTTGCTGAAAGAACACCTAATATTACCTAAAGTAACTCGACCAAAAAAAGCACTTGTTTGTTTCGTTTGAATTCAGACTTGGATGTATCAACATTGCACAGGTTGGCCACACCAGGATGGTGTTGTGACCCTGAATCTGACTGCTTTAAATGGGAGTCATCACTGATACACACAGTGTCAGCAAGCTCCCATCTCCTTGTCTCCATAGCTTCACAGAGGGCAATGCACAGGGGTTTACTGTACTGTATGGTCTCTTATTGACAGTTGTGTATGTGCAATAAGGCCAAGAACAACAGAAAACAGTCAACGTCTCTGTTCTTGACATGCGCTAATCTCTTTCTTCATGTTGTACCCCAGTCATATAAACAACAGACAGGAAGGTGGAAAGCAGCCTTGTAGCAACACACTGTATGAGACAAGAGGAAACAAACAGGCTTACATACTGTATGGATAAAATATGCACAAGCGTCCATTGTACTATTTCTCTCTCTATCTCTCTCTCTAAACGTGTTCATAGCATGTCTGCCATTGTTCTGCAAGACGCCATTCATCAAAATGAGATACTGCCTTCTCAGCTATGGCTCTATTAACACAACGTCCGTGGATTCAGTCGGAAGTTTCCATATTTTTATTTCCCTCGTTTGCAGGGAACCGATTGTCCTCACTGACAGTTAGATTTGGTCCTACACCCTCCATGGAATAGCAGCTGCTACGTGCTCCCTTCTCTGCATGGAGTCTGTGATGAATGCTTCCAAGTAGAGCAGCAGACCATTACCAACATGCCAAATGTAGAATCATGAGCTAGCCTAAGCTCTTTTCCAAGCCTACCTTTCCCTTACTTTCCAGGGCCCTAGTCTGAAATGTACTGCAGATTAAGCTCAGGATTGTGTCTGGCAGAGATCTGAAATCTGCCTTTGTATTGAAAATGTCAGCATTCCTCCATGACCTTTGTTTGTTCTACAGTGTTTTTGTCTGTTTCCCCGTTGTCTTCTCTAGTCTATCAAAGGAGCTTGCCCCACTGTAGGGCGATGGTGAGGATCAAACTGTGGCAGTTTGCGCCACTGCTTACTCTGTTTGCTACAAATATATATGTTGTAACTTGTCACTCAGATCTTATAGGGATGGTGTGAGATGGTGTGAGATTTTGGCAATCAAGCCTTTTTTCTACTTTCCCAGAGTCAGATTAACTAATGGATACCATTTTATGTCTGTGTGCAGTTTGAAGGACATTGAAGGTAATTTTGCAAGTCATTGCTAACTAGTGTTAGCCAATGACTGGAAGTCTATGGGAAAAGCTAGCAATTGCGCTAACGCTAGTTAGCAGGCAAAATGTGGTATGTGATGTCTTTACGGTGACATCAATGTTGCAGACAGTTTTGGCTGCTGCGTTGGAGTAGGGCTGGGTTGGCTTTGCCCTAAAAATCATATAATTTTATATATATATTTTTTATATTTATTTATTTTTAAACTTTTTTTTTAATACTTATGGGCGATTCATAATAAATATATATATCAATCTATATCAATGTCATAACCTATCATAATATGGTCATAACACTGTCATGCTGAATATTTAGACCTATTGTGATGTACTCTATATTGCGTTTTTTTTATGGCTGGTTATGACATCTACATAAGTGGGCCAAAATCCACAAACCCTACCACGATAGTTATTTATGGGTGGTTATGACATCTATATAAGAGTGCCAAAGTCCACAAATCCTACCACACAAGGCAAACCATTCCATTCTACTTGTAAATAATGTAACATTTCCTAAATTTGTAAGGTTTTATTACCATTGCAATTGTACACACATTGATGTCATACATGCATAGCCCAGTGCTCTGTCGCTGATGACTTGGATGAATGCAGGAGTAGGACAAAACGCCCTTATTAGCCTTACAACAACAACAACATTTCCTGTGATGGTCTATAAATGCCCATATTTTGGAATCAAAGTTTGTTTACAACATTATAATTGTCCTCCATTGGTTTGCTTTAATATATGTATACTTAGTGCTACCACTAGGGGGAGACATTTGAACAGTTAGCTGCAGGCGCGCACCTCATACGTTGGAAGAAGAAGCCCAGTGAAAAAATGTCAATTGTCCATGTCTCCTTATTCATTCTGTTTTCATATTTGTAACATTTATAAGTATGGCTTTGTTTCAGAAAAGATAACATGTTTATCTAAATTTTAATGTGTACAGTCGTGGCCAAAAGTTTTGAGAATGACACAAATTAATTTCCACAAAGTTTGCTGCTTCAGTGTCTTTAGATATTTTTGTCAGATGTTACTTCAGTATTCCACTGAAGTATAATTACAAGCATTTCATAAGTGTCAAAGGCTTTTATTGACAATTACATGAATTTGATGCAAAGAGTCAATATTTGCAGTGTTGACCCTACTTTTTCAAGACCTCTGCAATCCGCTCTGGCATATGCTGTCAATTAACTTCTGGGCCACATCCTGACTGATGGCAGACCATTCTTGCATAATCAATGCTTGGAGTTTGTCAGAATATTTGTTTTTTTGTTTGTCCACCTGCCTCTTGAGGATTGACCACAAGTTCTCAATGGAATTAAAGTCTCGGGAGTTACCTGGCCATGGACCCAAAATATCAATGTTTTGTTCCCCGAGCCTCTTAGTTATCACTTTTGCCTTATGACAAGGTGCTCCATCATGCTGGAAAAGGCATTGTTCATCACCAAACTGTTCCTGGATGGTTGGGAGAAGTTGCTCTCGGAGGATGTGTTTGTACCATTTTGTTTTAAATTCATGGCTGTGTTCTTAGGCAAAATTGTGAGTGAGCCCACTCCCTTGATCCTAGAAGCAACCCCACACAGGAATGGTCTCAGGATGCTTTACTGTTGGCATGACACAGGACTGATGGTAGCTCTCATCTTGTCTTCTCTGGACAAGCTTTTTTCCGGATGCCCCAAACAATCGGAAAGGGGATTCATCAGAGAAAATGACTTTACCCCAGTCGTCAGCAGTCAAATCCCTTTACCTTTTGCAGAATATCAGTCTGTTCCTGACGTTTTTCCTGGAGTGAAGGGGCTTCTTTGCATCCTTCTTGACACCAGGCCATCCTCCAAAAGTCTTCGCCTCACTGTGTGTGCAGATGCACTCACGCCTGCCTGCTGCCATTCCTGAGCAAGTTCTGCACTGGTGGTGCCCGAACCCGCAGCTGAATCAACTTTAGGAAACGGTCCTGGCGCTTGCTGGAATTTCTTGGGCGCCCTGAAGCCTTCTTCACAACAATTGAATCGATCTCCTTGAAGTTCCTTATGATCCGATAAATGGTTGATTTAGGTGCAATCTTACTGGCAGCAATATCCTTGCCTGTGAAGCCCTTTTTTTGCAAAGCAATGATGACTGCACGTGTTTCCTTGTAGGTAACCATGGTTGACAGAGGAAGAACAATGATTCCAAGCACCACCCTCCTTTTGTAGCTTTCAGTCTGTTATTCGAACTCAATCAGCATGACGGAGTGATTTCCAGCCTTGTCGTCGTCAACACTCACACCTGTGTTAAAGAGAGAATCACTGGCATGATGTCAGCTGGTCCTTTTGTGGCAGGGCTGAAATGCAGTGGAAATGTTTTTTGGGGATTCAGTTAATTTGCATGGCAAAGAGGGACTTAATTGCAATTAATCTGATCACTCTTCATAACATTCTGTAGTATATGCAAATTGCCATCATACAATATGAGGCAGCAGACTTTGTTAAAATTAATATTTGTGTCATTCTCAACTTTTGGCCACGACTGTAGTTCCAATTTTTGTCTGAGTGAAAAACTAAATATGTTCCCCTCCATATGATCACAGCCAGGCTAAACTAGCTTAATTTGTAACGTTATGCAGCTAGCCAAGTCAATGAGATGTCTCAGATTAAATATATTGTCATTATAAACGTTTTGGCTCATAATTAAAAAAAGTTATATTTTTTACAAATGATGTCAAGTATTAAGTGTATTTACATGAGTACATATGAACCATGCTAATAATATGTATTTTAGGTTACTTTTTATGAAATGTGAATCGAACTGTTGCATGCTAACCTTTAACATTAGCTATCTCAGTGTTAGCTGTCCATGGTTTTTTGTTACAGTTAACAGGCCTCTTCTATAATTCGTTAGTACAATTAGCATTGTATATAGAGTGAATCATATGAACTGTTACCTCAACGATGCATGGGTTTATTTACTGTATTTTTGCACACCACCACCATATTCAGTGATAGGACAGCTAACGTTAGCTAAACAAATACTAACTAGATGGTAGCTAACTAGGTAGCTACATGAATAATTGAGAGCTAGTTAGCAATGTTATGAAAACAACATTGACACCGTGATTGTAATGTATTTGAGAATGCTATAATATATTTGGTATAATTCGTTTTCAGCTTTCTTTGCGCTGTCACTGAATTGTAGCATACTCTATTCTGATTTATTTTCTTTATTTTTCAGAGAAAGTAATGCATCTGAAGAACTTGCTGCAGAAACAAACTTTCAAACAAAAGGAAACTTCTTGGCAGGGAAAAAAACAAATTTGAATAAATAATATTTGAGAGTGAAATCCTTTGTTGTAACGATTTCTTTAGTCATTAAAAAAAACTTGTATAAAATACACTTTATGTCACTCATGAAGCATTATGACCATCATAATTATATAAGCCAGATAGGCCAATCACATACATGCCCTTTTATGTCAGTCAAAAAGAGGGTGTATTGTCCTTCTCCTGAAATCTCCTGCATTCATCCCAGTCATCAGCAACAGAGCACTGGAGTAGGTGCATGTCTGACATCAATGTGTGCGCAATTATCATTTCAAATGGTCAATTTCAGAAAATGTTATATAGCAAACATACTGTTGACAAGTAGACCATGGTGTAATGGAATGCTTTGCCTTGTGTGGTAGTTTCTTTTCATTTAGGTGTCATAATAACCAGCCATAGAATAGCGCAATATATGTCATGACAAATCTAAATATATGTCATGACAAATCTAAATATGTCATGACAATTTTAAATGGAGGTCATGACAATGTTATGACCATTATTATACAACGGGTGGGTTTAATCCTGAATACTGATTGGTTTCAACGAGTGGCACGGCGGACTAAGTCACTGCATCTCAGTGCTTGAGGCATCACTACAGACACACTGGTTCGATTGCAGGCAGTATCACAACTGGCCGTGATTGGGAGTCCCTTAGGGCAGCGCACAGTTGGCCCAGCGTCATCTGGATTTGGCCAGTGTAGACCGTCATTGCGAATAAGAATTTGTTATTCACTGACTTGCCTTGTTAAATAATGGTTCAAAATAAAATATAAAAGCGCATTCCAGCGGTTGTCTATTCCACAAGTTACCACCGGCTAAATCTATTGACGTTAAATTCCACCGTCTCATCAGCCCAGGCAGGGAAGTTATAAACTTGATCTCCACTATAAAAACACATCTAGACATTATCTCACGTTTTCTTTTAGACTAACATTTAGTTTTCAACAGTGGAGATTTGTATACATCTTAATGTCTGTATCTTAGACATTTGCAACATTGTTTCAATATTCAAATTCGATCTCCAACTGTCCCATAGTAAGGACTGTATAGGAGTCTGGACGAGAGAGAGTGGCAGGCAGCGTTAATCAATCAGTTGAACACACGAATCAGCTGGCATTTTAATGAATATATAAAAGAAATGTACATTTAAAAAAAAGGTCAAACGAAACGAAGTGTAGCTAGTTTGCAGTGATTGTGTTGGCTGTGTTGTTGGCTAGCTCCTGTGAACAAAAGTGTCCTGACAAGCGAGCACATTTTCTATGCCAGGCGACATTTTCTATGCCAGGCGACATTTTCTATGCCAGGCGAAATCGTGCCTCATTAACGATAGCTCATTGTTATGGATGTATCCAAATAAATGGCACTAGAAAACAGTTTAAACAAATGCAGCTACTGTTGTTATTCTTTCTGCACTGTTTCACGTGACTAAGTTATTCATAGTTGGCTGGCTAGCTAGCAAGCAAAGGGATAAGAATGTCAGCCAATATGGCAATGGAACATTTAGAACGAATGACTGGGTTGCGTCCATAGATACAGAACAAAAAGACTGAATGACTGGGTCGCGTCTCTCGCAACCGAAACGACCAGCCCCCTTGGCTAGCAACCCTAGATTTGTTTTGGGACTATATATTGTGGAAGGATGAAATAGTTTGAATAAATTCATCAACTAATTTAGATTTTTCATTAGTTGAATATGTTGGTAACCGTTTGTATAAACGTGATAAAGCCCTCAAAGCCGGTGTTTGGAGGATATATTGGCACGGTTAACACCGGCCCTCGACCAACACCCATGCCAATATATCCTCCAAAAAACACCATCTTTTTGTGCATTATCACTATATTATGACAGGTTATGACAAGTTGTCATATGTTATGACATGGTTATGGTGTCAAGTAAAGTTTTACCTATGTTTTCTTTTAAATAAGCTTTGGTGTACAATTAAAAGTCAAATACACTGCATTTCTAACAGTCAACAATAATCTAATGAATTCAGGCCTTGTGAAATTATACCTATGCTAAATATAAGCCTTCCACAACCATAAGACCCACAAATAATGTCATTTGTTTTATCAAAATAGTTTAACCTGCTTTTTTGCAATAATCACTGATCTGGATTTCAAGTCTGTCTATGAAAATGCCATTTTTGTTACACATTTAATGAGAACCATGCATAATGCACATTCACTAATAATGTCTACCTTCTTGTAGTGTGCATTATTTATGAGACTTGCTAACACCGGTCTCCTGAACAATCTCTTAAGCACAAGCCCATGTGCTAGTGAGTAGCCAGCTAATCTCTTAAATTTTATGTTTAGCCAACATGGATTTATTTGCTAGCTAACAAGGTTGGTAGAACAGTTGAATTATCACACGTTTCAGTCTGTCTCCAACTGTTTGAACAGCCTGTCTACTTTGTTAAAATGTTTAATTCAAGTGGCCTACCTTGTTTCTCAGAATGAGAACGAGTTGCCAATTCCTTATATAATTGTGTTTTATGCTTATTGCATATTTATAAAACAGACGAGACGGCTAGTGTAACAGTATTTGGCTAAAATGCTGCTAGCGGTACATGGTCCCGCAATAACACGTGCAACAAACTGAGCATTCATTTTCCAGAACCAATGTTCATTGATACTACCATTTTTATTAGTGTCTGTTCTGCGCGCAATTTGAGGAGTTAACCTTTAACTTCTCTATTACAGTAAAATAATGTCTCAATGTGTTTTGGTGTCCATATGGCTGATTTCAAATGCATGCTTTTCAACCGTTCGCTGCCTACACCCGCATGCCCGACTAGCATCACCACCCTGGATGGTTCCGACCTAGAATATGTGGACATCTATAAGTACCTAGGTGTCTGGCTCGACTGCAAACTCTCCTTCCAGACTCATATCAAACATCTCCAATCCAAAATCAAATCTAGAGTTGGCTTTCTATTTCACAACAAAGCCTCCTTCACTCACGCCGCCAAACTTACCCTAGTAAAACTGACTATCCTACCGATCCTCGACTTCGGCGATGTCATCTACAAAATAGCTTCCAATACTCTACTCAGCAAACTGGATGCAGTTTGTCACAGTGCCATCCGTTTTGTTACTAAAGCACCTTATACCACCCACCACTGCAACCTGTATGCTCTAGTCGGCTGGCCCTGGCTACATGTTTGCTTCCAGACCCACTGGCTCCAGGTCATCTACAAGTCTATGCTAGGTAAAGCTCCGCCTTATCTCAGTTCACTGGTCACGATGGCAACACCCACCCGTAGCACACGTTCTAGCAGGTGTATCTCACTGACCATCCCTAAAGCCAAAACCTCATTTGGCCGCTTTTCCTTCCAGTTCTCTGCTGCCTGCGACTGGAACGAATTGCAGAAATCTCTGAAGTTGGAGACTTTTATCTCCCTCACCAACTTTAAACATCTGCTATCTGAGCAGCTAACCGATCACTGCAGCTGTACATAGTCCATCGGTATATAGCCCACCCAATTGACCTACCTCATACTGTTTTTATTTTATTTACCTTTCTGCTCTTTTGCACACCAGTATCTCTACCTGCACATGTTCATCTGATCATTTATCACTCCAGTGTTAATCTGCTAAATTGTAATAATTCACTCCTATGGCCTATTTATTGCCTACCTCCTCATGCCTTTTGCACACAATGTATATAGACTTTTTTCTACTGTGTTATTGACTTGTTAAATGTTTACTCCATGTGTAACTCTGTGTTGTCTGTTCACACTGCTATGCTTTATCTTGGCCAGGTCACAGTTGCAAATGAGAACTTGTTCTCAACTAGCCTCCCTGGTTAAATAAAGGTGAAATAAAAAATATTCTGTTGTACCAAACCTCAAATGCAAATAGTGAGTTGAAACCGCTTGTCAGAGATGAAGAAGTGATCTCTCATCTTTGTGAGTGGCAGAGGAAGGGGCTTGGGGGGAGTGTCTGTGAGAGAGAAATGGAAAGGTACACACAGCACAGAAGGAGCGAAGGAGATTAGACCAAAAAGACTACTCTCATCAAAATAAAAAAACTAGATTTTTGCTATACAGGCATTTGGAATGTCGCGCTAATTCGATATATCGCCGGCTCTAGGTTAGAGTAACCTAGAGCTCTGTCTGAAACCCTGTGAGATTTTATGATGACAAATCGCCTGGGGATATTGATGTTGGATTTGTAAATATTTGTCCAGACTTTTGTAAGTGGGACAACAGCTACATGACAGATAAATGAACATCCTGGTTCAGCACCATTTTGTGCTCTAAGTCACTTTCACACACACTACTGACACACATTAGAATTTGTCATTTGAACAAATTAAACACTTGGTTGTTTTCATTTGCAATATTACTGGAACTAATCAAAATGTTCCATCCCAGTGGGATCATTCATTCAGCTGCATAATCCCTTGTTTTGGCCTGTCTGTCAGAATCCAACATGGCGGAGCCTGGACTTTGGCATGCTGCCGGACCTCCTTGACACATCTGTGTCCTGCTTCGTGGTGAGGATCTGGGGCGGTTGGGAGGAACAGTTCACACTCCTCATAGAGTGGAAGGTCAACCTGGATGGGCTCAGATACACAGGGCAGCAGGTCAGTGTGTAAACGCACACGCTCATAAAATGTAGGCTACTTTGGGATGTATGCTGACTAGCATCCATGCAGTTATCTAGACAATAACAGCCTTTCTCTTGTTTTAATACAGACATACTAAATGCCACTGCTTTGTTTCTCCACAGATCCGCTCCAGGAATCCAAATGAAATCATATTTGGATTGAATGATGGCTACTATGCAAGTGACTTTGATCATAAGGTACTGCTGACTTTGATCCAGGAATTATGTCCCTAATATAGACCATAAACTTTCTATAATTAGTTTTTCTATGTTTCGTTTTGTTATTGTAAGGTTGAAATGTGCCTATTTCAGGACCACTCTGAAAGGAAGAAGAACAGTTTACTCCTTGTGGACCAGAGTTCAGTGAGGAACTCCTACAGTGTCTTCTCTCTGCTGAGGTGAAACAGGCCACACCCACCAAACACTCTCTCACACAAGATGCTGGACACGTAACAGCATCTCCCATTAGGACATTGTGTCCAGCTAGTATGGAGCTATTTCAGTGCCAACAGAAATTGTATTTGAATTCCATAGTTTTGAATTGGTATTATGATATTGAATTTAAATTTCATATTTTTTAGTTTGTAATGCACAAATTGAATCATTTAATTAATGAATTGAACTTGTATTTCATGATTTGAAACTAAATTTAATGAATTTTTGCATTCAGTTTTCAATTAATTAATTAATAATTAATTCAATTAGCATCGGGCCCCACAGTGGAGATGTCATAATACCCATAAAATTAAGGTCAAGTAAGGAAATGGTTCCAATTGTTTTTCCACAATTATTTTTTTTCAATAAGGGATTTTATAAACACTTAAAATAAGGGCTATGTTTTATGTAGGCTTACCCTGGCTTGACGTTTTGATAGCTTTTTTAACAGATTTACAAGGTTATATCAATATATTAATCTCTATTTACTCTCAGATTTGAAAATGCTAATTAGCATAAAAGTAGACATCATGCAAAACTACAAATCCCTGCAAGCTTCTGTATGTCATCTCTAGCTAACAGGTGTTGTGTCAATTGAAAACTTGCACAAGACAGTTCACAGAATTGTCAATTTAAGAATTTAGACTATGTTCCTTACTGCATTTAACTAACATTAGATAGTTAATCCAGAGATAATGTCGCATTGAGGTAAAGATAATTATTGTCCAGATCATGGCATTTGTAGTTCTTTATGATAGCCACATAAGCAGCTAATTAGCATGTCATTTTTGGTGAGTTAATACAGGCGAATACAGTGCCTTCGGAAAGTCTGAAGGCACTGTAAGGTCTGAAACCCCTTGACTTTTTCCACATTTTGTCACATTACAGCCTTATTCTAAAATGGATTTAAAAAAATAAAAAAATAAAATTTTTTAGCAATCTGCACACAATACTCCATAATAACTAAGCAAAAACAGGTTTTTAGAAATATTTGCAAATTTATTAGAAATAAAAAAACAGACCTTATTTACATACAATTGAATTCGGAAGTTTACATACACCTTAGCCAAATTCATTTAAACTCAGTTTTTCACAATTCCTGACATTTTAATCCTAGTAAAAATTCCCTGTCTTAGGTCAGTTAGGATCACCACTTTATTTTAAGAATGTGAAATGTCAGAATAATAGTAGAATACTCACATTCCCAGTGGGTCAGAAGTTTACATACACTCAATTAGTATTGCCTTTAAATTGTTTAACTTGGGTCAAACGTTTCGGGAAGCCATCCACAAGCTTCCTACAATAAGTTGGGTGAATTTTGGCCCATTCCTCCTTACAGAGCTGGTGTAACTGAGTCAGGTTTGTAGGCCTCCTTGCTCGCACACGCTTTTTCAGTTCTGCCCACACATTTTATATGGGATTGAAGTCCGGGCTTTGTGATGGCCATTCCAATACCTTGACTTTGTTGTACTTAAGCCATTTTGCCACAAC
Source organism: Oncorhynchus masou masou (assembly GCF_036934945.1). Lineage (NCBI taxonomy): Eukaryota > Metazoa > Chordata > Actinopteri > Salmoniformes > Salmonidae > Oncorhynchus > Oncorhynchus masou. Next base: position 33,613,277 of record NC_088222.1, on the reverse strand, counting down.
TTTGGAAGTATCTTTGGAGTCATTCTCTGTTTGGAAGACCCATTTGCGACCAAGCTTTAACTTCCTGACTGGTGTCTTGAAATGTTGCTGCAATATATCCACATAATTTCCACCCTCATGATGCCATCTATTTTGTGAAGTGCACCAGTCCCTCCTGCAGCAAAGCACCCCACAACATGATGCTGCCACTCCCGTGCTTCACGGTTGAGATGGTGTTCTTCGGCTTGCAAGCCACCCCCTTTTTCCTACAAACATAACGATGGTTATTATGGCCAAACAGTCCTATTTTGGTTTCATCAGACCAGAGGACATTTCTCCAAAAAGTACGATCTTTGTACCCATATGCAGTTGCAAACCGTTGTCTGGCTTTTTTCTGGCGGTTTTTGAGCAGTGACTTCTTCCTTGCTGAGCGGCCTTTCAGGTTATGTCGATATAGGACTCGTTTTACTGTGGATATAGATACTTTTCCTCTGTACATCTTCACAATGTGTTTTGCTGTTGTTCTGGGATTTTCCAAGCTGTTTAAAGGCACAGTCAACTTAGTGTATGTAAACTTCTGACCCACTGGAATTGTGATACAGTGAAATAGTCGGTCTGTAAACAATTGTTGGAAAAATTACTTGTGTCATGTACAAAGTAATGTCCTAACCGACTTCCCAAAACTATAGTTTGTTAACAAGACATTTGTGGAGTGGTTGAAAAATGAGTTTTAATGACTCCAACCTAAGTGTATGTAAACTGTGTATGTAAACTGTAGGTATTCAGACCCTTTGCAATGAGATTCGAAATTGAGCTAAGGTGCATCTTGTTTACATTCATCATCCTTGAGATGCTTCTACAATTTGATTTAGAATTTACCACAGGTGGACCTAAGGTCCTACAGTTGACAGTGCATGTCAGAGCAAAAACCAAGCCACGAGGTCGAAGGAATTGTCTATAGAGCTCCAAGACAGGATTGTGTTGAGGGACAGTTTCTGGGAAGGGTACCAAAACATTTCTCCAGCATTGAAGGTCCGCAAAAACAGTGGCCTCCATCATTCTTAAATTGAAGAAGTTTGGAACCACCAAGACTCTTTGTAGAGCTGGCCACCCGGCCAAACTGAGTAATCGCGGGAGAAGGGCCTTGGTCAGGGAGGTGACCAGGAACCCGATGGTCACTCTGACAGAGCTCCAGAGTTCCTCTGTGGAGATGGGAGAACCTTCCAGAAGGACCACCATCTCTCCAGCACTCCGCCAATCAGGCCTTTATGGTAGAGTGGCCAGACGGAAGCCACTCCTCAGTAAAAGGCACATGATAGCCCGCTTGGAGTTTTCCAAAAGTCACCTAAAGACTTTCAGACCATTAGAAACAATATTCTCTGGTCTGATGAAACCAAGGTTGAACTCTTTGGCCTCAATGCCAAGCATCACATCTGGAGGAAAACTGGCTCCATCCCTACTGTGAAGCATGGTGGTGGCAGCATCATATTGTGGGGATGTTTTTCAGTGGCAGGGACTGGGAGCCTAGTCAGACTCGAGGCAAAGATGAACGGAGTAAAGTACAGTGCGATCCTTGATGAAAACCTGCTCCAGAGGACTCAGGACCTCAAACTGGCGCGAAGGTTCACCTCTCAACAGGACAACAACACTAAGCACACTGCCAAGACAACGCAGGAGTGGCTTCGGGACAAGTCTCTGAATGTTCTTGAGGTGCCCAGCCAGAGATCGGACTTGAGAGGATCTGCATAGAACAATGGAAGAAACTTCCCAAATATAGGTGTGCCAAGCTTGTAGTGTCATACGCAAGAAGAATCGATGCTGTCATCGCTGCCAAATGTGCTTGAACAAAGTACTGAGTAAAGGGTCTGAGTACTTATGTTAATGTAATAAATCAAATCAAATTTTATTTGTCACATACACATGGTTAGCAGATGTTAATGCGAGTGTAGCGAAATGCTTGTGCTTCTAGTTCCGACAATGCAGTAATAACCAACAAGTAATCTAACTAACAATTCCTAAACTACTGTCTTATACACAGTGTAAGGGGATAAAGAATATGTACATAAGGATATATGAATGAGTGATGGTACAGAGCAGCATAGGCAAGATACAGTAGATGGTATCGAGTACAGTATATACATATGAGATGAGTATGTAAACAAAGTGGCATAGTTAAAGTGGCTAGTGATACATGTATTACATAAGGATGCAGTCGATGATATAGAGTACAGTATATACGTATGCATATGAGATGAATAATGTAGGGTAAGTAACATTATATAAGGTAGCATTGTTTAAAGTGACTAGTGATATATTTACATCATTTCCCATCAATTCCCATTATTAAAGTGGCTGGAGTTGAGTCAGTGTCAGTGTGTTGGCAGCAGCCACTCAATGTTAGTGGTGGCTGTTTAACAGTCTGATGGCCTTGAGATAGAAGCTGTTTTTCAGTCTCTCGGTCCCAGCTTTGATGCACCTGTACTGACCTCGCCTTCTGGATGATAGCGGGGTGAACAGGCAGTGGCTCGGGTGGTTGATGTCCTTGATGATCTTTATGGCCTTCCTGTAACATTGGGTGGTGTAGGTGTCCTGGAGGGCAGATAGTTTGCCCCCGGTGATGCGTTGTGCAGACCTCACTACCCTCTGGAGAGCCTTACGTTTGAGGGCGGAGCAGTTGCCGTACCAGGCGGTGATACAGCCCGCCAGGATGCTCTCGATTGTGCATCTGTAGAAGTTTGTGAGTGCTTTTGGTGACAAGCCGAATTTCTTCAGCCTCCTGAGGTTGAAGAGGCGCTGCTGCGCCTTCTTCACGATGCTGTCTGTGTGAGTGGACCAATTCAGTTTGTCTGTGATGTGTATGCCGAGGAACTTAAAACTTGCTACTCTCTTCACTACTGTTCCATCGATGTGGATAGGGGGGTGTTCCCTCTGCTGTTTCCTGAAGTCCACAATCATCTCCTTAGTTTTGTTGACGTTGAGTGTGAGGTTATTTTCCTGACACCACACTCCGAGGGCCCTCACCTCCTCCCTGTAGGCCGTCTCGTCGTTGTTGGTAATCAAGCCTACCACTGTTGTGTCGTCCGCAAACTTGATGATTGAGTTGGAGATGTGCGTGGCCACGCAGTCGTGGGTGAACAGGGAGTACAGGAGAGGGCTCAGAACGCACCCTTGTGGGGTCCCAGTGTTGAGGATCAGCGGGGAGGAGATGTTGATACCTACCCTCACCACCTAGGGGCGGCCCGTCAAGAAGTCCAGTACCCAGTGGCACAGGGCGGGGTCGAGACCCAGGGTCTCGAGCTTGGAGGGTACTATGGTGTTGAATGCCGAGCTGTAGTCGATGAACAGCATTCTCACATAGGTATTCTTCTTGTCCAGATGGGTTAGGGCAGTGTGCAGTGTGGTTGAGATTGCATCGTCTGTGGACCTATTTGGGCGGTAAGCAAATTGGAATGGGTCTAGGGTGTCAGGTAGGGTGGAGGTGATATGGTCCTTGACTAGTCTCTCAAAGCACTTCATGATGACGGAAGTGAGTGCTACGGGGGCGGTAGTCGTTTAGCTCAGTTACCTTAGCTTTCTTGGGAACAGGAACAATGGTGGCCCTCTTGAAGCATGTGGGAACAGCAGACTGGTATAGGGATTGATTGAATATGTCCGTAAACACACCAGCCAGCTGGTCTGCGCATGCTCTGAGGGCGCGGCTGGGGATGCCGTCTGGGCCTGCAGCCTTGCGAGGGTTAACACGTTTAAATGTTTTACTCACCTCGGCTGCAGTGAAGGAGAGACCGCATGTTTCCATTGCAGGCCGTGTCAGTGGCACTGTATTGTCCTCAAAGCGGGCAAAAAAGTTATTTAGTCTGCCTGGGAGCAAGACATCCTGGTCCTTGACTGGGCTGGATTTCTTCCTGTAGTCCGTGATTGACTGTAGACCCTGCCACATGCCTCTTGTGTCTGAGCCGTTGACTTGAGATTCTACTTTGTCTCTGTACTGACGCTTAGCTTGTTTGATAGCCTTGCGGAGGGAATAGCTGCACTGTTTGTACTCGGTCATGTTACCAGACACCTTGCCCTGATTAAAAGCAGTGGTTCGCGCTTTCAGTTTCACGCGAATGCTGCCATCAATCCACGGTTTCTGGTTAGGGAATGTTTTAATCATTGCTATGGGAATGACATCTTCAACGCACGTTCTAATGAACTCGCACACCGAATCAGCGTATTCGTCAATGTTGTTATCTGACGCAATACGAAACATGTCCCAGTCCACGTGATGGAAGCAGTCTTGGAGTGTGGAGTCAGCTTGGTCGGACCAGCGTTGGACAGACCTCAGCGTGGGAGCTTCTTGTTTTAGTTTTTGTCTGTAGGCAGGTATCAGCAAAATGGAGTCGTGGTCAGCTTTTCCGAAAGGGGGGCGGGGCAGGGCCTTATATGTGTCGCGGAAGTTAGAGTAACAGTGATCCAAGGTTTTTCCACCCCTGGTTGCGCAATCGATATGCTGATAAAATTTAGGGAGTCTTGTTTTCAGATTAGCCTTGTTAAAATCCCCAGCAACAATGAATGCAGCCTCCGGATAAATGGTTTTCATTTTAAAAATTATTAGCAGACATTAAAAAAAAACGTTTTTGGATCTTCATTATGGGGTATTGTGTGTAGATTGATGGTTAAAAAAACAATTGATCATTTTTAGAGTAAGGCTGTTAAGTAACAAAATGTGGAAAAAGTCAAAGGTTCTGAATACTTTACAAAGGCAAGTTAAAATCACCTTGTCCTTGAGTGATTTACACAATTATCAAAATGTCACTCCAGAGTAAGCCTGCACGAAACCCCAGTTTCTAAAATCCTCTATGGGGAAAATGATTGGTGAAAAAACGATAAGAACCCTTTCCGTGGTTGACGGCTTGGTATTCTGGGTATTATGACTCATGCTGTGGTACTCTATGTGGTATACATTGCATTCATTGTCTGTGTATCAGGTTTTAAAACTATAATTTCAAGTGTATCAAAATGTTATATATATTCAATTTCTCAGATGCCTCCAGAGACAACATCCTGGTACTTTGTCAGACAGGAAAGGTAGTTTCTGGCAGTTTCTGAAGCCTTTGTGTCATGTTGAATGTATTTTCTTCCAATGAATTTGGCTCTAGCATTTGAACTGTTTTTGAACTATTATAAATGTATTTATATTTTGATTAACTTAATAATGGTTTGTTAACTTGATACACAGACGATTGATGCAATATTTACCTTTTTTAAATATTCAATTTTACTTTTATATTTTGAACCTGAATGCAATACTAATTCAATTCAGTTTCAAATCATGAAATACAAGATCAATTTATGAGTTCATAGATTCAATTTGTGCATTAAATATTCCAAAATATTCCATTCAAATTCAATATCCTAATACAAATTCAAAATTATGAAATTCAAATGCAATTTCTGTTGGCACTGAATTCGTTCCATACGCTAGCCTCTTGGCAAGTATGCTGTTTGACTGCCCTACCAAGGGCATACTCTGCCTGTTTACAGGCCAGGGGCACAACTTCCTTTAGCTAACTGAAAGGATTTTAATGGCAAAATATACTTCTGGAAGCAAAAGAATAGAAAACAGAAAATATCCTCAACACTGTCTTTACCCCACTCATTACCTACTCACCAACATTCTTATCTCAGTAACTAGCACAACACTCCCTTTCAACTGCAGATTTGTTTTGTTTTTGTATTTCACTTTTATTTAACCAGGTAGGCTAGTTAAGAACAAGTTCCCATTTGCAACTGCTACCTGGCCAAGATAAAGCACAGCAGTTCGACACATACAACAACACAGAGTTACACATGGAATAAACAAATATACAATCAATAATACAGTAGAAAAATCTATATTCAGTGTGTACAAATGAGGTAGGATAAGAGAGGTAAGGCAATAAATAGGCCATTGTTGCGAAGTATGACTTGTGGAGATGACTTGCAACCAGCTTTGCTGTTTTATCTAATTGTCACTCTAAACATTCCTCAGACTTTCTGTCATTATAAATATTCCCCACATTGTCCATAAAATGGCACCAGGAAACTGCCTCAAACGTCTTTATTATTATAGTCTGTTTTTGCTCCCAAGTCATTGAGAGCTGCCAAAATTCCTTTAGTCTTTAGTGTTTCTTCTACATAAAAGGACATATGTATTGAAAGCTATAATCAAGTTAGTTAAACAAAGTAACCTTGTCTTCATATTAAAGTAACAGATGGATAATCCCATTAGAATTATTGGGTTTTAATATTGGAGATGAGTGGCCATTTTTACTTCTGTATTCCACAAGGGGGTGCCAAACTATCACTTTTTGAGTTGGGAAAACACCATGCAGTTTAGTAAGGACTTGGGAGGCATGGTTTCAATTGCTGTTTTCTCTATGTTGCAAAAACACAGCTCTGTTCTATATTTGAATGTGGGGTAATGTTAACACTACTTACAGGGTTTGAGTAGGGCTTGCCTTGGGGAACACCACAGTTAATTAGAAGTTGGATCAAGCTACATTTAATTACACTTTTGCACTGCAAGGGGCACAACGTTTTGGACGGTTTATGACAAGTTCCTATAGTTAGGCTACATTTGTTAGTGGAGTATCCGTCCTCTTCCTCAAGTTTTTACTATTTTTCTTGAGTCAGAGGGTTCAAGAATAAGATATATGCATTCCTTTATGTTATGCATCACTCCTGGCCCCAGCTTGAGGTGAGCTGTACAGTGTCAGGGTGAAAATTCCTCGAGCCCTAGGGGCTTCCTCTGGCCGATTACTGTTTTGTGTCTTCGCCTGACTTGGGAATAGAAAATGGCCTCCAGGGTGCGTAAGTGATCTACACATACCAAAGTTTCACACCAATGCTGGGCCAACAACACACACCATTATTTATTTTTTAATATCACTCACTCAGAATTTGTGCACAGGCTTTTTTTTGGTTATTTAAGAGAAAATGGTGTCCCTACAGATTTGAGAGGGTTGAATCCTATTGCTTTATGGGCTCTGCTCAGTGCTGTTGAGTCCTCCATTACTAAACTCCTTCTCCTGCTCTCTCCATCTCTCCATCCCGGTGGGGCTCTGAGGAATTTAAAGCAACTCCATTGTACCCCTCCCTCTCATCTCCTTCTTGAGCCTGAGGCTCCTCTGCAGGCCTGTAGCCAGGCTGATAGACGCTGATGTGATGTGGCTCGTTGACTCTAACATGGCCTAGGTGTCTCTCCCTGCTCCCCTCTCTTTCTCTCTAGGGTAGACCTGGACAGGCTCTGGGTTGTGTCTTGGCTTCAGGCTGCGATATGCTCACTGTTTAGGGCCTAGAGAGACTTTTAACAGTGATTCATCAGATACATACATACATACTTCTATAGGGGTGTATGTAGACCAAAACTCCACCTCCATAGCATGGGATTGCATAGACACTTCTGGGTAGTTCTGAGTATCTTCATTTCTCTAAACTCTCGTGTTCGGAGTTCTCACCGTGATGTCTGGACTGGAGAGATGCCACAGGATTTCATTAGTTCAGGTGCATAGATAGATGTGTGTACATAGTCGTTCATTTGTACAGTATCAGTCAAAAGTTTGGACTCGTTCCAGGGTTTTTCTTCATTTCTTTACTTTTTTCTACATTGTGTAATAATAGTGAAGACATCACAACTATGAAATAACACACATGGAATCATGTAGTAACTAAAAAAGTTTTAAACAAATCAAAATATATTTTATATTTGAGATTCTTCAAAGTAGTCACCATTTGCCTTGATGACAGCTTTGCACACTCTTTGCATCCTCTCAACCAGTTTCATGCGGCAGTCACCTGGAATGCATTTCAATTAACAGGTGTGCCTTGTTAATTTGTGAAATTTTTGTGGAATCAGTTGTGTTGTGATAACTGACAGTCCATCATTACTTTAAGACATGAAGGTCAGTCAATTCAGAAAAGTGCAGTTGCAAAAACCTTCAAGCCCTATGATGAAAGGAATACCCAGAGTTACCTCTGCTGCAGCAGATAAGTTCATTATATTTACCAGCCTCAGAAATTGCAGCTCAAATAAATTCTTTACAGAGTTCAAGTAATAGACACATCTCAACATCAACTGTTCAGAGTAGACAGCGTGAATCAGGCCTTCATGGTCGAATTGCTGCAAAGAAACCACTACTAAAGTACACCAATAATAAGAAGAGACTTGCTTGGGCTAAGAAACACAAGCAATGCACATCAGACCAGTGGAAATCTGTCCCAAAGTTGAGATTTTTGGGTTCCAACCGCCGTGTCTTTGTGAGACGCAGAGTAGGTGAACGGATGATCTCTGCATGTGTAGTTCCCACCGTGAAGCATGGAGGTGTGATGGTGTGGGGGTGCTTTGCTGATGACACTCAGGGATTTTATTTAGAATTCAAGGCACACTTAACCAGCATGGCTACCACAACATTCTGCATCAATACGCCATCCCACCTGGTTTGCGCTTAGTGGGACTATCATTTATTTTTCAACAGGACAATGACCCAACAAACCTCCAGGCTGTGTGAGGGCTATTTGACCAAGAAGGAGAGTAATGGGAGTGCTGCATCAGATGACCTGGCCTCCACAATAACCTGACCTCAACCCAATTGAGATGGTCAGGGATGAGAGTTGGACCACAGAGTGAAGGAAAGGCAATCAACAAGTGCTCAGCATATGTGGAACTCCTTCAAGACTGTTAGAAAAGCATTCCAGGTGAATCTGGTTGAGATAATGCCAAGAGTGTGCAAAGTTGTCATCAAGGCAAAGTGTGGCAACATCGAATAATCTAAAATGTATTTTGATTTGTTTTACATTTTTTTTGGTTACTACATGATTCCATATGTGTTATTTCATAGTTTTGAAGTCTTCACTATTATTCTACAATGTAGAAAATAGTATAAATAAAGAATCCCTGAATGAGTAGGTTTGCCCAAATTCTCAACTGGTACAACTTGTATCAGGCATCGGAGCTTTTATGTAGTGCTATACGGGTGATAAACCTTTTTATTCAAGTGTTTGGCATGGAAAATACTGTAAAAATACTCTAACCTATATAAACAGCTACTGCTGTTGTGCTCATCATAGATTTAGGTAGAAATTATGTTTGTCAGTACATATATAATAGGAGCATTGAAGCAGTGTGCAAGTGCTGTACACAGCATGTATCCCTGCTGTCCCCAGTTAGCTATATATTTTAGTGGTACACATACAGTCACAAAGGATCAACAACAGTCGCAACAAATACTGTAACTTGCCTCACCCATTTTGTCTCAGCGTGAGAGCTGCTCAGTGCCTGGCTATAACCGGAATGGCTCTGATTCCCCTTTCCAAGAACACTTGATTGATGATGCAAATTTGTCAGCGGGCGATTCACTGTCGACTTGGCCCGGTTTGACGAGACCCCTAAGCCTAGGGAGTGTGAAAAACACAACATGGAATAGGGAACACGAGTTTGGATGGGCTGGCAGACGGAGGAGGCCTTACATAGAGTAAGATTTACTGAGAGGAGGGATGATATAGTGTACTGAGCCACTTCCAGTGTTTTCCGTAAGTACATGGAGTATGCAGCCAAATAGAAGAAATAGTCAGCCAGGGAGTTCTGGGCCTCCTCCACACACACACACTCAAAAAATGCAGAGCAAGCTCTCTTGGTGGCCTCTGGTGCATTCTAATGCCTTGATTCCATCTAAACGCAGCAAAATTATTTAATACTTTAATGACTTTACCTCCCAGATTGGTAATATTAGTTTTGGTATTGAATAGAAAGACATGACTTTACGATTAAAATGACTTCAAATGTATGAATTCAGTGTGCTGGTTGTTTTCGATAACGCCTCGGGCTGTTACAGTGACTGTATTACTGCCACACCAGCGGTCACGCGTCTTAAAGGCAGTCAAATTACACATGACCATTTAGTCACGGTAATTAGGCTTCTCCAAATTCTGATGCTGCTGACGGTCATTAGTAGCCTACCAAACGTGCTAACTGCCTGGTACCAGCACTCTGTTGTCCCTCTAATTACTCTGACATCAATGCGAATGTAATCGAAAATCTTCTCAAACACTTCATGAGCTCATGTTGTGCAACATTTCTATAGGCTATGCAATTGCGCGAGAACCGAGTGATGGCCTCTATTAAAAAGAGGAAGCTCCCCTCTGCTTTCTATAGGCTAGGCCTACAATATTTAAATCTAAACTTTCCAAATATTAAGCACATGGAGTATAGCCTACCTGGCTGGCATGAAAATGAACCATGGGAAAAGCGTCCTCTATTTGCTATTTAAGTACATAGATGACATGTATTTTTCCCCCGGTCCATTTTAAATCAAAATAAATTTTATATGTAAAGACCAGATTAAATCAAGAATAGTGAAAGATTAGTGGAATCTGTGTGGGGGAGCTGGACAGGTAGGATTGGTAGGACAGTGAAGGTCAACAGGTGGTCACAGGTCAGGTGACAGAGGAATGGATGAGACTGAGGCAGGAATTGCTTTAACCATAAAGTGGTATATTTACGGAGTAGTCTGTGCTGCATAACAAAGGAAACAGAATAAAGTGTATCCAAACAAATTCATAATCACAAAGATCAAATCTTAACTATCATTCATTATTAACATAATTAGGGAATTCAGCAATCCAGTTCATTACGAAGCCAATAGGAATCATCCTTGAGTCATTTAGGCTTATAACTATTTATCATAATCATGAGAAGAATAATACAAACAGTGATCGGTTATTCAATCTATAATCCCCATTAGTTTGATATCAGAATCGATCAGTTCAGCAAACAATGATGTTTCATATTTCACCCTTTCAAGTGTCTTCATATGTAAATGTAATTTCATTATGGCATAATTGGCCTGTGATGATCCATATAGCTGTGATCATTAAACATTCACATTACACATTAGGTTTGAAGCGTGTGCTCCATGTCGCGCTCCGCGGTGATGACTATAAACAATAATTGATGGCCCACTCGTAACAGATAGTTCAGCTGAAATGTAACAGATTCGGTGGATTTACGTGGATTCATGGACGCACAAAACTTCTGGATTAGACGGAGTTCAGGAAGAGAAAGCAACGAGATCGGGCGATGGTGATTTCCTCCTGTTACGGAGTTGAGATCTGTCGGACATTTCCACCTGACCTAATTAAAGCGTCCCTGGCCCAGCTGAGCAAGTGGCCATGAATTAAAGGATTCTTCCACCAACTCCATGGCCCTTTTCTACAAATGGTCTGATGATGGGTGACAATATTAGCCTATCACTTGTGAATTATCACTTGTCCCTCTGCAGTAGACATATATGGTGAGCAATATGTTTGGAACATCGAATGGCAATCGAATTGCAATATATATAGAATCGGAATACGTCTAAGTATCGTGATATCGTGTATTGAGGTCCTTGGCAGTTCCCAGCTCTGCCTTCCAGTATGCAAATTAGGGAGCAAAATCAGGTTTGCGAACAACCATCACTAGGCTACACTGACGAGTCACTTTAGCGGTCTCTGACAAGTCTCGACATGGGCTTTGAATCGTAGGAAAATACAAACAAGATATTTGGTCTACTTGTTCCGCTGGGATACCCTAGACACATAACTATGTTGTATGTTTTATGAATATCAAAGGGATATAGGAGACTGACTTTATTCAGTCAGTTTGACATCTTTTATAAACTAGTCAACACTTGCTGTTCGGTCGTCAATCAAAGCACAGTAAATAGCCTATGCCCCCAACTCCGTGACTGTATATGCCTATGAAACAAGCAAAAGAAAATAAGTATATGTGCCACAAAACAATAATTAAATGGTTTTCAACTCATCATTAGCACTTACATGGGACGTGTACATTTACTCACAGGAGATAATGAGGAAGCATCATGTTCTCCCTCTGTGAAAATATCTCTAGAAGATGCATATCTTTCGTTCTAGCGGGAGAAGGCTACACAGACTTTTCTGACTAGCGAATTGAAACTTTTAAATGAAAAGAAGCCTAGTTAATTTATTAAGTGGAAAAAGTAGCCAGCTTACGATAAGTCTATCGGCTATTTGGCCGGAGCTTATGGAAAAAACTGCACTTCCTCTGAAGAGCTGGGCCTGGGGGAGCAGATGGAGTGGAAAGCCAAGGGAGAACAGTCTAGATGCACCATGGCCTGTGGGCAATAGCTGCTCTGTTCCTTTCAAAATAACTTGATATAACAGGCAAGGTGATCCCATCTCACCTCTGCTATTTTTGTCTATGGTGCCCCTGGCACAGGCAATTTGACAATAGAATGAAATTACACCGATATCTCTCAATTCTACCGAGAAGACGATCAAACTTGATCATCTAGAGGAAGTAAAAGTCGTAACAATCTCACTTTATCGAAACAATGTATCTCAATCCCTCCCAAAAGTTTTGAAGATAGACAAATTCAGCTCTCTCAAGTTAAAAAATAAATCTAAACAAATCTGCCATACTGCCTCTCAAGACCCCGATGGGGGACCTAATCTCTACTTATGGAATCCAAATCCTTTCCCATTTTAAATGTTTGTGATATACAGTATTTACTTCATTCGATAAAACCATTTCCAGAAAATAACAGAATGCTCAGATCAATTAAATTCAACCTCAGTAAATGGACTAATATCCCAGTTGCTTTAACCGACAATAAACTCAGCAAAAAAAGGAACGTCCTCTTACTGCCAACTGCGTTTATTTTCAGCAAACTTAATGTGTAAATATTTGCATGAACATAAGATTTAACAACTGAGACATAAACTGAACAAGTTCCACAGACATGTGACTAACAAAAATGGAATAATGTGTCCCTGAACAAAGGGGGTGTCAAAATCAAAAGTAACAATCAGTATCTGGTGTGGCCACCAGCTGCGTTAAGTACTACTTAAGTACTGTAGTGCATCTCCCCCTCATAGACTGCGCCAGATTTGCCAGTTCTTGCTGTGAGATGTTACCCCACTCTTCCACCAAGGCACCTGCAAATTCCTGGACATTTCTGGGGGGGAATAGCCTTCACCCTTCCATCCAACAGGTCCCAGACATGCTCAATGGGATTGAGATCCAGGCACTTCGCTGGCCATGGCAGAACACTGACATTCCTGTCTTGCAGGAAATCACGCACAGAACAAGGAGTATGCTTGGTGGCATTGTCATGCTGGAGGGTCATGTCAGGATGAGTCTGCAGGAAGGGTACCACATGAGGGAGGAGGATGTCTTCCCTGTAATGCACAGCATTGAGATTGTCTGATGATGCTGTTACACACCGCCCCAGACCATGACGGACCCTCCACCTCCAAATTGATCCCGCTCCAGAGTACAGGCCTCCGTGTAACGCTTATTCCTTTGACGAAAAAATGTGAATCTGACCGTCATCCTTGGTGAGACAAAGCCACGACTCGTCAGTGAAAAGTACTTTTTGCCAGTCCTGTCTGGTTCAGGGTTTGTGCCCATAAACAAAGTTGTTGCCGGTGATGTCTGGTGAGGACCTGATTTACAACAGGCCTACAAGCCCTCCAGTCCAGCCTCTCGTGGACAGTCTGTGCACTGATGGAGGGATTGTGCATTGCTGTTGTAACTCGGGGAGTTGTTGTTGTGTTGCCTTCCTGTACCTGTCCCACAGGTGTGATGTTCAGATGTACCGATCCTGTGCAGGTGTTGTTATTGTTACATGTGGTCTGCTACTGTGAGGACGATCAGCTGTTCGTCCTGTCTTCCTGTAGCGCTGTCTTAGGCGTCTCACAGTATGGACATTGCAATTTATTGCCCTTGCCACATCTGCTGTCCTCATGCCTCCTTGCAGCATGCCTAAGGCTCCTTCACGCAGATGAGCAGGGACCCTGGGCATCTTTCTATTGGATTTTTTCAGAGTCAGTAGAAAGGCCTCTTTAGTGTCCTAAGGTTTCTTAACTGTGACCTTATTTGCCTACTGTCTGTAAGCTGTTAGTGTCTTAATGACCGTTCCACAGGTGCATGTTCATTAATTGTTTATGGTTCATTGAACAAGCATGGGAAACAATGTTTAAAACCCTTTACAATGAAGATCTGTGAAGTTATTTGGATTTCTACGAATTCTTTTGAAAGACAGGGTCCTGAAAAAGGGTTGTTTTCTTTTTTTTTGCTGAGTTTATTTATTGTCAAAATGAATATTGCAACAGCTGAATTTCTGTAGTTCAATGCTTCTCTTGTCTCCCCCTTCTAGCTATTGGGATAAAATCTATAGTGCAGTTTCAAATATGGCAAGGACTATTCGTGCCAAACATTTAAATTGTATTTCCAGGCATTTGCATTTTGTCCTAATTTGGTTTAGACATGATTATTCTGCCCCTTGGCTTAGTATAGAGAGAAATATGGTGTCTCCTATTGCCTTGGAAGAGGTGGTCTTCACTGATACATCCCTTAAACATTCTGAACTATGCTTTGGTCCTATTATTGTGCACACCATTTCTATTTGGCGCAAAATTGAAAAACAATGCAACTGGGAATCAAAATTACATGTCAATACTCCAATATTTCACAACAACTCCCTGCTTTATTGAAGGCGTCTTTTTGCAACCCCCAATGGTCCAAACTTTGAATCCGTACCCGTGCCGATTTCATGGGCAATAGTGGTTTGAGAAAATGCAAAGATTTGAAAAACAAATAAAACATATACTCAAATCTTTTTTTTCTATCATTAGAAGTTAGGAGTTCCTTGGGAAACCAAACTACCTAACCATCCAATGATGGGATTTATAAATGAATTATTTGGGCTCCCGAAAGGACTGATCTCTATAATATATAAACAACTTTTGGAAAGCTTATATTCTGAGTTTGAACAACCCTTTAACTGGAACAGAATATGAACAAATATGACCTTGGCATCCCATAATCCAAATCATCAACTTAAATATTTTAAGTTTGTTCACAGATTGTATTAAACACTAATAAAATTTTTTACAATGAGATTGGCCCCAACTGTTCACTGTGTTCCCTAAATCAGGTTGGCTCATATCCTCCATATGATGTGGAAGTGGGCGCAATCTTAGTTGCTAGGGGGTGTGGGGTTTGGATGGAGACATGCTGGTTGGGGGAATGGGAGGTTGGTGGTGGAGGCCCACTTCTATTTTTTTGTTTGATTTTCCTGAATATATTATTAGTTATTAAACTGTATATTTCTTACTGTTATTTCTTTTGAGCCGCAGCATACTGGTACAGGTTTTATAAACTTATAATTTGAAATGGATAATGTACCTTAGACTGGAAATGTAGGCCGAGTACTCAAGTGGCTCCAGGAATCTTATTCACAGTTGTAAAACTAAAGCGAATTACGTCTGTGTATGCGCTGTAACTCTATATATCATTTTAGCACAGGGTATATACACTTGCCAGTTTATTCGGTACACCACCCCGTTCACGAAAATGGTTCGTTCCTACAGATAGTCACGTGGCTTAATATATAAAGCAGGCATCGAGGCATTGAGTTACTGTTTGATTGAACATGAGAATGGGGAAAAAGCAACTTTGAGCATGGTATGATCATCGGTGCCAGGCGTGCCCATTCCAACCTCCATCCTCCTGAGCTTTTCACATATGACAGTGTCTCGGTTTTACCGAGAATAGAATGACAAACAAAACATCCGGTCATCGGCACTCCTGTGGTCGAAGGAGAACCGCATGAATCGTGCAAGCTAAGCTAACAGGTGAGCCCCAAACAGGCAAATAATAGCACATTACAACAGTGGTGTGCAGAACGGCATCTTGGAACGCACAACTCGTTGGTCCTTGTCACCGATGGGCTGTTGCTGCAGACGACCACACCGGTTCCACTCCTTTCAGCTAGAAACTGAAGCGGCTCCAGTGGACACTCAATCACCAACACTGGACAATTGAAGAGTGGAAAAACATGGGCTGATTCACCGAATTCCATTTTCTAGATGTCCTTTGGGTGGTGGACCATTCTTGATACACACGGTAAACTGTTGAGCGTAAAAGCAGTTCTTGACACACTGAAACCAGTGCGCCTGGCATCTACTACCATACCCCGTTCAATGGCAATTAAATAGTTGGCCTTGCCCATTCACCATCTGAATGGCACACATACACAATCCTTGTCTCAAGGTTTAAAAATCCATCTTTAACCTGTCTCCTCCCCTTCATCTACACTGATTTAACAGGTGACATCAATTTAGGATCATATCTTTCATCTGGGTCAGTCTGTCATGGAAAGTGCAGGTGTTCCAAATGTTTGGTACACTGTGTATATTGGCTGATAAAATGTTGAATCTATCGCAATATGATTGTTTCACTCAACCAATAGGCTCGACACAAAGTTTGTTGAACAGATGATCCACAGAATTCCACGCTCTTAACACATTGTCAGATGAATCCTTTTCCCCTCTATCAATGCCATGTTGTTGTTTCTCTGTATTCTCAGATGATTTATTTTACTGACCTCCCTCCCTCGTGTGTGTGTGTGTTTGTCTGTTCAGTGTGTGAAAACGGAGGCAGTGTTCTACTGTGAAGGCTAGAGGGGTCTGCCCTGACCCAGTGTCTAGGGGAGGTGATAAGCCTTTCCTGTAGTTAGTGCCTTGCCTCATAGCAGTCCGTTTCCTGCCGGCTCTCAGCCACAGGATATTGTTCTGGGCCGGATTAAGAGGACCCATTTAAACAGCTGGCCCACTCCAGGCCCAGAGAGCTGACCCCCAGGGTCCCAACGCCACCATTCAGACTACAGAAAACAAACTGGCTACTAAACCCCAAATCACTGTGCATAATATGGACGTATCTATGCTATTTTGCTATCACACCTCAGCAGTATACTTGGGCGGTATCAAAACAAGCCCAGTAGGGGCTGTGGGACTCCTGTTGTAAGATATGGTCCTCTGGGCCATTCTTTTGCAGCTATTCACCCTAATATTCCCCTGTGCTCAAAACTTAGTGTGGAAATCTCTTTTTCTTCGATATCCCTAAAATCATGCGTTAGACTACTATTTCATGTGTTCTATGAGTTAGTTACATTGTCACGTTTAGTATACTAGAGTTATATCAAGACATTATAGACATGTTTTTGTATTTTTATTTTTATTTTCAAGGTGTTTCAAATGGGAGAAACTAAGAGTCTCACACGCCATGCCACTAGCCTGCATTCTTTGTTTGTTTCCAGCCACTAGGCCCATGTAGACTCCGGGGTCTTGTTAATTTGCTACGGTGTTCACTAATTAACAAAAATCACGCTTTTCTTATTGGACAATTTCATCTAGTTCCTCTCTAATTTGTTCTGTTTGGTGCCCATGTAGACTGAGTGTTCCTGCTCCTGGTTGTTTAGGCTATATCTCTTTCTTTCTTCCGGGGCCAACATCGCTCGCTGGCGGTCAGCGAACACCGCTGTCAGGGGAGTAGGCACGCTAGGCCCTAACTTTGATCCTAATTGATGTAACAGTGGTGGTAAAAGGCAAGTCTTCGTGCGGTAAGGATATTAGTTGTTTATTGTTGGGTTCATTACCCCCGGCAGCTTTATTGACCTAGAAGGACACTTTGGGTTTAGGCTGAGGTGAGGGGGGTTTCTCTGGTGGCAGGGGAGGAGGTGGGAACCTCTAGTCTGTAATCAAGTGGGAGGGAACTGGCCTCTCTGTGACCCTAGAAGTCTAAAGTATCCTTTCTCAGGGTTGCTCATGGGGTTTCCCAGCATGCATTTCTCTCCTAAGTTGCCATGTATTGTAAACCAAGCTTGTTGACTTACAACATCTTGGAGGAAGTCAATAATGAGGCATCCATCCATCCATCCACAAAGAGCAGGCGCACCAAAATATTTTCTGCGGGGGGACAATCTTATCTCCCCCTCCATGTACATAGGGGGACAATGGTGAAATTTGAGGTGAATAGCGACAGGGTAAAATGTGTTGACATTCTCTGCCCTGCTGTTGAGGTCCAGGTATGCAGCAGAATGGAAGGTGTTTATTTGGTTTTCCAACTATGTCACCGCTCTGCCTCTCTTCCCCCTTGCTTTATGTTGTTTGGCCGTTGTTGGGTACCTGTTACATATTTGTGTTATCTGTAAAACATATCATATTTTTTGGGTTTTATTTTATTTTATTTCTAAGACACAAATGACTACGGGTGTGAATGTATTCTATTGGTTTCATTTGTAAGATCAAACAGTCAGAATTATTTTATGGTTGATTTAATCGATATGCTCCGATGAGTAGTTTTGAACTAATTAGTCCGTTCAGTAAAAGTACATGTCTGATCTAGTTGTCTCTCAACCAGCCTATGTTCCAGGCCTGTCTGTAAGGTGTTTGTGTCTTTCTGTGTGTATGACCTATATCTGTAGACCGAGGAAGTGGAAGCGGAGGTGGAGAGGGGCCAAAAACATAAACAAGGGCCCCAATCTCTTGTCACCTGATATAAGAGCATTTCAGAAATGAAACCCTTCGTATCACACAGCAAAAGAAAAGTGTTTTGTCAACCTCCTCCCCTCCTCCCTCTTATTATATTTTCTTAGATACCAACTGCACCTCGCTTCCTCGCGTTTTCTCTCTAACACAAAAGATCCACAAAATGTTTCCATGCCCCCGACGTCAAGCGGTCTCTCAAAACAAAAAGCACAGTGTCGGAACGATATGGGGGGGGGGGGGGATGCGTGATTACGAACAAAAACAGAGAACCGCTACAAGCCATTGTGGAAAAATCGAATCGACCCAGGCTTTAAGCTATCTCATCAACTGCTTTGTGATTGAGGAGAGCAAGACCCCAACCCACAATGCTATATAAGGCAATGAAATGTGTTTTGTTTCGATGTGCCCCCACTCAGAGGGACAGAGGATGGGATATTTCTTCTTCTTTCAATTCAGTTTGAAAGGCTTTATCGGCATGGGAAACATATGTTTAAATTGCCAAAGCAAATTAAATGGACAATAAACAAAAGTGAAATAAACAATAAAACTAACAGTAAACATTAGACTCAAATGGTATATTATGGCAATGTACAGTGTTGTGAAAATGTGCAAATAGTTGAAGTACAAAATGGAAAATAAAGAATCCGTTAATATGGGTTGCATTTACAATGGTGTTTGTACTTCACTGATTGCCCTTTGTCCTCTTTCTCTCTTTTCTCTCTTCTTTTCTCTCTCTTTTCCCCTAGTTGTTTTCCTACCTTTATCTCTGTAAACCAGATGATACATCTGCCTTTGCTGTTGCTCGGCACTGATTGCGAGATTGGGTTTGCTGGCCTGTTGCTCTATGTATAAACCATGGTAAATATTTATTTAGAGATCATCAGTGGGGTAAATGAATCCATGAATGGGACAGGCCATCAGAGCCAGTGCTTTGGGGAGGCCACTCTGGAAGGAGTTACGACGTACTGGATGTGTATGAGGTTAGAAAGTCAATGCCATTTTGTATTTATTACAATGTTCATTGATTTTGCACCTCATAAATCCATCAACCCTTACTTCTTTCCTCCTTTAGTCTGTGAGACGCAGCATCGCAAACAACAATTCTTTAAAGATGGCTTCCAAGCAGCTGTCTGTTTAGGGAGAGTTCAAAAATGTTGTTGTAATCAACTTTTATCAGGCATTCACCCACCAACTGATTTAATGTTTAAAGCCAACAGATGTTATTATTGTCAGATGCCTATAGATCTTAAATCAAGGACTGAATGTCCTTTTGAAGCACATCTGAAATGCGTACTCATTTGAATTGTAACTCCAAGTAATCCCTAGTTGTCATTTTCACTAGTTCTGTTGT
This sequence comes from Oncorhynchus masou masou, assembly GCF_036934945.1. Taxonomy (NCBI): domain Eukaryota; kingdom Metazoa; phylum Chordata; class Actinopteri; order Salmoniformes; family Salmonidae; genus Oncorhynchus; species Oncorhynchus masou. Next base: position 33,593,575 of record NC_088222.1, on the reverse strand, counting down.
AGAAAAGTTGTTGTTTTATCGTTCAGTGGGTTTTCTGGAGGGGTTTGTGCCAGCCTGGTGGTTGTACATAGTTGCATGGGATTAGTTCACCCCCCCCCGTGGTCCAGGGGCCCTGGCCCTCCTAGCCTCAGACTGGTACTGGTAGAGCTGATAAGGGTTTCAGACATGCGTGAAGGTCTGGGGAGATAACAGCACTCACCTAGGGGAAGTGGCCATATCAGATTCCTTCATCGCAATCACCTCGGACTGATAAAGCTGTCAAAATGGCTTTGCTCTGACGTTTCCTAGGACTATCTCCAACGGCTATCGTTGTCTTCCCAGGCAGGTTGAAATGGGAAGAAAAGTGAATGATTGTAGTCAAGATTTTTTCCCTCCCTCCGTTCTTAGTGTGAAATCATTAGAAGTTAGTGTCTGACCCCACTTACTGAAGATACAGGAGTGATCAATGTTGGTATGGGTTCCGTCCTCCTACCACACACAGTAATATCCTGAGGTGTCTGAGGAACAGCGTTTTAATGAAAAAACATGGAGGGGGCTGGAGGCACCCTAGATCTGTGGAAATATCTCAGAGCTGGATTAGTGGAAACCAATTTTATGGAGGGTCAGGCATAAAACCCAGTAAAAGAGGCAGTTCCAGGAAGGCTCTGAGGGACTGCATACCGAAGCAAAACCCCTTTTCTCAACAGTCCCGTAAAGTTACTTAAATTCCCCACTTCCACTTCTTCCATGACCACAGGCCACATTCTCACTCTGCCATAACCACGTTCCCCACTGCAACCACTATGAACTCAACCACAAGTGGTTGTTGCATCATGAGAGGCGAGTGTATATAGTCCATGGACTAATACCCAGAGCTGCTGCTCACACATGGACCACATTCAAGTGCAAGCAGTGGGAACGAGCTGCACCCGAGTACCCCCCCCCTCACCACCCCGACCCCAAAAGGCCCATGATGTATGTAGCCTAGATGACTTATTGGCAGACAACTAGCTGCCTTGTTCAGCATGGATAGAGGAATGGAGTTTTTAGCCTCACTGATTTAGCCAATTACCTCATTTAAGAAAATTGAGGAACGTACGCAACGGATATGGGATACGTGAGTGAAAAGAGGGACGTTTATCTGAAAAGACTGTGGCTCCACGCCAACCTGCTTAATGTAACCTTTACTGAGAAAGAGAGAGGCATGTGTGGACCCAGGTGGTTGCAGTCACGTAGTGAAGAAAGATGTCCGTAGTCACAGAGACCAATTTTGTTAAATGTTTTTGATCAATTTTGAGATTGTGGTAAATTGGGAAAGACCAAAAAGGCTTCTTTTCAGATTCGTGCTCCGAAGTGAGGTGTTGAGAATGATCGAGAATTTCTAAGAAAGAAGCATAGTAGGAATTTTAGAAGAAAGTTGTGGTTGAATATTCCCATTATGTTATAAGTACTAGAGGAAGGGGAAACCACCAGCCCTCAGTATACCTGGACCCTGATGACAGTTTAAAAGGCCCCAGAAATGGAGTATGAAAGATTGCAGAGTGTTTTGGCACCAGTACAGGATTATCCACAATCCTGGGCCCTTAAAATAGTCTTTGTGGCTTACACCAAGTCCAATGATTCAGCCAAAAGCTGAAGAACTCTGCCCTTTTTTTGTTGCATTGATTGACTGAAGACTATGCATAGTGGTTTGGGGCGGGAATCTGCCTTAGCATTATCTAGGTTAAGTGCTGCGATATTACTATTAAACACAGGCCAGGCAGCACATTCTTAGATCATCCTCAGGGTTCACTAGTAGCGAAGAATAGACAGAAGGAGGGATTGTAGGATGGAGATGTGAGGAACAGCCTGCTTCAGAAAGAGATGGAATGATGTGACTGGAAGAATGGTGTGTTGGAAAGTTGGGGCAGGGGGGCTGAAAGATAACCACATCTCTCCACCGGGAGCCCCCAGACCAGATGGTAGAACCATTGATACTGTAGATGAGAGAGAGAATGGGTCAGACACTGCCAGCCACACTGCCACATCTAACGCTTACCTCCCATTGAGCGTGTCTGTAAATTAGACAAAACAAGGATGATCTCGAGTCTCTCTGACAATATTATTGCTAATGCCTGCCCTCCTGCGTGTGAGGAGGACCCTCATATCTCAGCCTGGTGTGATGGTTGTCTGTTCCTATTAGATGTGTCCCTGGGGCAGCTCTGTTGTGGGGAGCATCTCAGTCTCCCTCTCTCCCTCCCTCCCCATGAGGCCTGGAGCTGTTGAAAGCATACTTGGAGAATTAATCAAGTCTGTGATTGATAGCTGCAATAACGTTTAGGCTTGTCTTTTGGTATTGTTGTTATTGTTCCCTCTCCAGAGAGGACAATGAATGAATGACTTCAGTACCCAAAAGTTTTGGGAATGTCTTCCATGTTTGTGGTGAGGGTTTATTAAATGGCCCGTTGAGGTTTCTCTCAGTGGTCTGGATTTAGTATGTTTAGGTCCATAGGGCAAAATTGAAGCCTTAAATTGTGGTTAGATATATTAGAAAATAAAAGTGATTAAAATACTTGTGGGTTATTTGTGGTTCTTGGGTATTTGAGAACCTGATATGTCCCCTGAATCATTTTAATTAACTTTGTTCTTTCAACGTTCTCAAAACCTGCTTTGTCCTTTCTTAATTTGGATCTTTCATTAACTTTTGAGACATTTCGAGACAACACAGCACAACAATATAGATTAAACCCCAGTAAATTAGGAAAAGAAACAATGAGGGGAAACAAACTCTCGCCACAAATGAAGAACACACATGTGGTCCATCATAACTCATACTTCCTCCCTCTGTCCTCCAAACAAACCTATATAACATTAACAAATAGCGCAGCTATCAAGATGGCTGACATTACGCTGTCCGTAGAGGAGAGTCGGACCTCTGTTCTTCTGTATAGTTCTTTATTTACTCTCCTGCAGTTGTAATATAAATCTGTCAGCATCACATAAGCATCCTCTATTATACAGTACATGTCTGTTGAGTTCCTGTGGTAGAGAGCCTTTTGATTAATATCCTGATTTTCTTCCTCCCTGTACTTTCTAGGCTCCACACAGCACAGAGAGCCATCAAGCAGACCCAGGTGACGGTGCAGAAGATCGGGAAGGAGATTGAGGAGAAGCTGAGGACGACAGCGGCCTGCAACGAGCGGGTGAGTCAGCCAGCCACATACAGATCCTCCACTGATCTCTGCTCATCCACAACTCATCCTCTTGCAAACCCATTATCTATGTTGTGCCAATATCATGTGCTTACTATAATAATCAGTTTGTCACATTAGACCTGGCTAGGAGAACTGAAGTCTGTTCTTTTTTTATTTGACCAAAGATGATTGTGCTCGTCCAGATGAGCAGCACTAGCAGCTACTCCTGTAGTCAGCCAAAACAACCACCTGGGATCATCCAGCAATAATAATCTGTGGACGGCACCAAGCTAGCACTAGGCTAAATGCTCAGCACATTGTAGATAGTGTATTACACAGATATTTAGACAGATTAAGCGGTTACCCTCTTTCGCCCTCAAACTCAACTCTGGACAGGGTTGTGGAGTAACGGATTACATGTAACAGATAAATGTATTCAGTATTCAGATTACAGATTCTTTTGAAAAACGAAATGATTACTTATAGGATGACTTTTAAATTCATAAAGGATGTTTTGTGCAAAAAAAATATATAACACCTTTCTGTTTTCTCAATGACATTAAAATCAGCATTGAAAAAAGGTGCATGTTTAAATTTGATCAATCTGAGCGAGTCTGATTACAAGTCAGAGAACACTATGATGACACACCAGATGCGTTTGATGGACTGCGGGGAAAAAAGCAGGAATAGGCTTTTGTAGTCCAAGCTAAGTCTTCCAAAGATAATGCTGCAGTCATTTTCCAACTTGAATAAACACCTTGGAGGTAAGGATGACAGCAGTGGTGTAGCCTACTGGCAATACAGATATCACTTGTTATTGATATCTAGGCTGCATAGCGCATTGATGTCATTCACACTGCTGCTTTCTTTTTTAGCTATTTGCGCCTTATGCATTGTAGATTTTTTGAATGTGGATGGCTGTTCACAAATGTACAGTGCCTTGCGAAAGTATTCGGCCCCCTTGAACTTTGCGACCTTTTGCCACATTTCAGGCTTCAAACATAAAGATATAAAACTGTATTTTTTTGTGAAGAATCAACAACAAGTGGGACACAATCATGAAGTGGAATGACATTTATTGGATATTTCAAACTTTTTTAACAATTCAAAAACTGAAATTGGGCGTGCAAAATTATTCAGCCCCTTTACTTTCAGTGCAGCAAACTCTCTCCAGAAGTTCAGTGAGGATCTCTGAATGATCCAATGTTGACCTAAATGACTAATGATGATAAATACAATCTACCTGTGTGTAATCAAGTCTCCGTATAAATGCACCTGCACTGTGATAGTCTCAGAGGTCCGTTAAAAGCGCAGAGAGCATCATGAAGAACAAGGAACACACCAGGCAGGTCCGAGATACTGTTGTGAAGAAGTTTAAAGCCGGATTTGGATACCAGAAGATTTCCCAAGCTTTAAACCTCCCCAGGAGCACTGTGCAAGCGATAATATTGAAATGGAAGGAGTATCAGACCACTGCAAATCTACCAAGACCTGGCCGTCCCTCTAAACTTTCAGCTCATACAAGGAGAAGACTGATCAGAGATGCAGCCAAGAGGCCCATGATCACTCTGGATGAACTGCAGAGATCTACAGCTGAGGTGGGAGACTCTGTCCATAGGACAACAATCAGTCGTATATTGCACAAATCTGGCCTTTATGGAAGAGTGGCAAGAAGAAAGCCATTTCTTAAAGATATCCATAAAAAGTGTCGTTTAAAGTTTGCCACACGCCACCTGGGAGACACACCAAACATGTGGAAGAAGGTGCTCTGGTCAGATGAAACCAAAATTGAACTTTTTGGCAACAATGCAAAACGTTATGTTTGGCGTAAAAGCAACACAGCTCATCACCCTGAACACACCATACCCACTGTCAAACATGGTGGTGGCAGCATCATGGTTTGGGCCTGCTTTTCTTCAGCAGGGACAGGGAAGATGGTTAAAATTGATGGGAAGATGGATGGAGTCAAATACAGGACCATTCTGGAAGAAAACCTGATGGAGTCTGCAAAAGACCTGAGACTGGGACGGAGATTTGTCTTCCAACAAGACAATGATCCAAAACATAAAGCAAAATCTACAATGGAATGGTTCAAAAATAAACATATCCAGGTGTTAGAATGGCCAAGTCAAAGTCCAGACCTGAATCCAATCGAGAATCTGTGGAAAGAACTGAAAACTGCTGTTCACAAATGCTCCCCATCCAACCTCACTGAGCTCGAGCTGTTTTGCAAGGAGGAATGGGAAAAAATGTCAGTCTCTCGATGTGCAAAACTGATAGAGACATACCCCAAGCGACTTACAGCTGTAATCGCAGCAAAAGGTGGCGCTACAAAGTATTAACTTAAGGGGGCTGAATAATTTTGCACGCCCAATTTTTCAGTTTTTGATTTGTTAAAAAAGTTTGAAATATCCAATAAATGTCATTCCACTTCATGATTGTGTCCCACTTGTTGTTGATTCTTCACAAAGAAATACAGTTTTATATCTTTATGTTTGAAGCCTGAAATGTGGCAAAAGGTCGCAAAGTTCAAGGGGGCCGAATACTTTCGCAAGGCACTGTATATGTGTTTTTTTACCCCAATAATGGTTTAATTGAAGAAGTTTAAGCTGCTTATCAATCATTGTTTTGGCGACCAGGGGTATATTCATTAAGGAATCCGTTTACTGTTTAAGAACCAAATGGAAGCAAACAGAGTAAAACAAGAGTTTCTCTTGGACAAATTCAGGTAGAACTCTCTCCGTTCCGTTTGCTTTCGTTTGAGAAAGGTTTTGCAACAGAATCGGCGTAATGAGTATGCCCCAGTGGTCAGCAACTAGAGGTCGACCGATTATGTTTTTTTTTTTTACGCCGATACTGATTATTGGAGGACCAAAAAAAAGCAGGTACCGATAAATCAGACAATTTTTTTTACACTTGTGTGTGTATAAAGTAGTAGTTTTGGAATTGTTCGGTTAGATTACTCTTTTGTTATTACTGTATTGTCGGAACCAGAAGCACAAGCATTTCGATACACTCGCATTAACTTCTGCTAACCATGTGTATGTGACAAATACATTTGATTTGATATTAGTTGTAATAATGAGAATTACAACAATACTGAATGAACACTTATTTTAACTTAATATAATACATCAATAAAATCTATTTAGTCAAATAAATAATGAAACATGTTCAAGTTGGTTTAAATAATGCAAAAACAAAGTGTTGGAGAAGAAAGTAAAAGTACAATATGTGCCATGTAAAAAAGCTAATGTTTCAGTTCCTTGCTTAGAACATGAGAACATATGAAAGCTGGTGGTTCCTTTTAACATGAGACTTCAATATTCCCAGGTAAGTTGTTTTAGGTTGTAGTTATTATAGAACTATTTCTCTTTATACCATTTGTGTTTCATATACCTTTGACTATTGGATGTTCTAATAGGTACTTGAGCATTGCCAGCCTAATCTCAGGAGTTGATAGGCTTGAAGTTATAAACAGTGTAATGCTTGAAGCATTGCGAAGAGATGCTGGCAAACGTAGTAAAGTGCTGTTTGAATGAATGCTTACGAGCCTGCTGCTGCCTTCCACCGCTCAGTCAGACTCCTCTATCAAATCATAGACTTAATTATAATATAATACACACAGGAATACGTGCCTTAGGTCATTAATATGGTCTAATCCGGAAACTATCATTTCAAAAACAAAACATTTATTATTTTTGTGAAATACGGAACCGTCCCGTATTTTATCTAACAGGTGGAATCCATAAGTCTAAATATTGCTCTTACATTGCACAGCCTTCCACGTTATGTCATAATTACGTAAAAGTCTGGCAAATTATTTCGCAACGAGCCAGGTGGCCCAAACTGTTGCATATACCCTGACTCTGTGTGCAATGAACGCAAGAGAAGTGACACAATTTCCCTAGTTAAATTAAATTCATGTTAGCAGGCAATATTAACTAAATATGCAGGTTAAAAAATATATACTGTGTATTGATTTTAAGAAAGGCGTTGATGTTTATGGTTAGGTACATTGGTGCAAAGACAGTGCATTTTTCACGAATGCGCTTGTTAAATCACCCATTTGGCGAAGTAGGCTGTGATTCAATGATAAATTAACAGGCACCGCATCGATTATATGCAACGCAGGACAACCTAGATAGACTAGTAAAATCATCAACCATGTGTAGTTAACTAGTGATTATGTTAAGATTGATTGTTTTTTATAAGATAAGTTTAATGCTAGCTAGCACCTTACCTTGGCTCCTTGCTGCACTCGCATAACAGGTAGTCAGCCTGCCACGCAGTCTCCTCGTTGAGTGCAATGTAATAGGACATGATCGGTGTCCACAAATGCTGATTATCGATTGTTATGGAAACTTGAAATCGTTCCCCAATTAATCAGCCATTCCGATTTAATCGGTCAACCTCTACTTGCAACAGCTGCATAGTGTGGTACCCAACCTATGGAATTAAAGTTTCAGTGAGTTTCTCCCTTCTAAACTCACCCATGGTATTGTGCTCCATACAGTCAAAAACAAGTTTCATTTAAGAAGACCATGAATGCGGCTTTTATTGCTCAAAAAAGGACACATGCTCAAACCCACACACTTTTTATAGCCTTAAACAGCTGCAAATTATCAAGATATCAAAGTGTCACCAACAAATGTAAACAATAGGCGTTCTTAGCAAATGCACTATATGGGGTTAATTTTTCAAATGCAAAGAAAGCTTTTCGGTAGTGCTCGAAGCATGCCATTCGAGAGCAGCATTTCTTCTTCAACTCAAAGAAATGAGCCCAATCACTCCTCCATGACAACAAAATCATAAACAACAGAGTAGGCTAATTAGTTCTTAGTTTGGGGCTGATGCTAGGTAAAAACTATTTGGCTAATCTATATTTCCCAAGTCCTAATCTTGAAGATCAGGTATTTTTAAATGAATTGGAATAGCTGGAAAGATGTAAAGATAATCATATTATTACCTGTAGTAGAAGGCAATGGGTTATAGCAGGTCAACATAACCAACCCATAAAGTAAAATGCAACATTCAAACTCTAACATTGATTTATCCTGCAATGGATGTTGTTCAATTGGTAATATTCATTTTTGTCTTCTTCTATTGCCTCTTAAGCAGGTTGACATTGGCGATATTATTAAAATTAATGAAAACAAAAATGAGCTTTTTGGTCTTAATTGAAGGTTAGGGTTAGGCATTAGGGGTTAGCAGTGTGGTTAACGTTAGGGTTAAGGTTAGGTTTACGTTTAAAACCAGATTTTATGACTTTGTGGCTGGAATCCAATTACTTTACTGAGTTTGGGAAATCCAAAAGTTAAGCTACGGATTTACAATTTTGGACAGGTAACTAGTAACTGTAACAGATACATTTAGAAAGTAACCTACCCAACCCTGACTCTGGACTACAAAACCAGTGCCACTGCATTTCTTTATTGTTCCCCTCTAATCAGGGACTGATTTAGACGGGTGCAATGAATAATCAGGTACAACAGAAAACCAGCAGGCTCTGGAGTTGAATACCCCTGCATGTCGCATTGGGACATTTTAACAAAAAAAGTGTAAATTTATTTCCACCCTCAAGTCAAATCAAAACTAATAAAAGGAAAGCATATTTAAAAATGTTGGAATTGGCTTCCAAACAGCTGTGAAAATGGAGTGGTAATCCTGGGTTTTCAATGTTGTGTTTATTGT